>NW_006408641.1:1597573-1628576 GCF_000296735.1 Chrysochloris asiatica
TGCTATGGTGTTGCCGCTTCTATGTACAGATTCCTCATGAGCACAATTAAGTGTTCGAGAATTCCCTTTCTTCACAATGTTTTCCACAGGTTGTTAGGATTCATGCAGTTGAATGGTTAAGCACAAGTAACCATCTTTCTTGTATGTTGTGGTTATGGCCAAGATCCATCTGATGTCACCAGTGAATACTGCTCCTTCTGTGTCCTCTTCTGAATCTGGCTTAAATTTCTGCCAGCTCCCTTTTGATGTACTACTGCAACCACTTTTTGATTATCTTCAGCAGATTATTTCGTGTGATATTATGATGTTACTTTTCTCTTAAAGAGCTGCTGGTGGGCATGAACCACCAACCGTGTGGTTACAAGTCCAGTGCAGATCCTATAGAGCCACTGTGATACTGAGACATTCTGCTCTGACAAAGAGTTGAAGCCTCAGAAACACTTTGCAGGGTTGCTATGAGTCAGAACCAACTACAATGCACTTAATAGCAACAACAGCAAAGAAAGATGTCCCAGTAGAATGCAGAAATCATTGAACAATATCATTGATACCACATGAAGTCTTGGTGTGGTGCTATAGCAGAAGCTCTTGACTGCTAACCACAAGCTCAGTGCTTCAAACCCATCACCAGCTGTGCCTTGGAAACCCTATATGGGGTTGTTGAGTCTGAACCAATTCAATGGCACATAACCCCAACAAGTATAGACTATTGGTAAGAAAAAAGAGAAAAGAGTTATAAAAATAATTCACGGGGGTGAATATCTAAATGTTTAGCTTATTGGATCCTGGTAGCACAGTGGTTAAAGCCCATGCCTGTTAAATAATAGGTCCATGGTTTGAAGTAAGCAGATGCTCCTTGGGAGAAAGATATAGCAGCTACTTCCATAAACACGCAAGCCATACCACTACCAACCGTTCTGAAAGGGATCAGATAGAGTGGGAGAAAATGTGGAACAAAACTTAAAATTACAAAAACGTGACTGGGCTTTCTTATCAGAAAGAGTCTGGAGGAGCCCAAGAATATGTCCCTCAACCACCCACTAGGACTAGATCAGAACTCACCCTCATAGCCCAGTTCACAACCAAGCAGTAGATAGGTATATGGGGGAACAACAACACTAGTTAGGTATAGTAACCATGAACTGGTCAGTCATTAAATCAAAAGGCAACATTTACCTAAGGTCAAAGTTAAGAAGGGATGGGAAGGAGGGCTGAATGGGAATAAGAAACTCAAAGTATGATTTGTTGAATGTATTTCTGCTTATCTTCTCTGTAAACCTTCACTCAATTCACAATAAAAATGAAAGCAAAAAAATCAGCCTTGGAAACCCTGTGGGGCCATTCTACTTTGTTCTATAAGGTAGCTAGGCATCTTAAGGAATCATAGGATGGCACTGTAGAGTAAGCTCTGGACTGCTAACTGCAAGGTCTGTGATTCAAATCTATCAGCTCCTCCTTGGAAACCCTGTATAGCATCACTCTGAGTTGGCACCAACTTGATGACACTGAACAACAACAATGGGAGCCTTAATCTCGATGGCAGTAGATTTTTTTAGGGTACTGCTAAGCCACTAAAGTCACAAGTTTAACATCAAGTGAAATAATCTCTTTTTAACATATATTACCTCTAACCACAAACTTGAAATAGTAGCGTAAATGTGGCAAAACCAAATTTTCCTGTAGAAGTTTTTGCATCTAGGTCAGAGGAGTAATGAAACTTTTAAATAAAGGTTCCAGGCTGCACTGAAGGATGGAGGCTGTGTTAAAAGACACAAAATGGAGCTACCTAGGACTAGGAGAGCTATGTAGGACTAAGGTCTAGACCTTAGCTAGAAGTTTCAGTCTTGTCATGAGCCTTCATTTTTAGAATGAACTTCCTTAATTCCTACTCAGCAGTTGGTTGTTGTTAAGCTGGGAAGTGCCATCAAGTTGGTTACAACTCATTGTGACCTTGAGGTTCAAACTGACCTTGTGATCCAGTACCTAGTCCTGTGGCACCACACCAGGACTCCAACAATGGGTAGGTGTGAGATAAATTTCTGTGCTATGAAATAACCCCATCAATGCAAGACACCTGTCAGCCCTAAAGCAGAGTACATTTACATGTTTCTCAGAATCTCAGTGACAAATACAATGGTTTTCTTGGATGTGTGGTACTTTTGTTCATGAATATGTTTTGCATTTGAAAAGTGGACCTCAGCAGTGTGTCCTTGTTTAATGATCTATGCTATCTCTGATCTAGTCTGTGGTTACTGATGGATGATTTCTGAAAGCCCTTTCCTAGTGCTACCCTCTAGAGTCATAAAATTTCTTAGTTAGCACTATATTGTTGTTGTGTTGTTAAGTGCCATCGAGTCAATTCCAACCCATAACAACCCTGGATAGGGTTTCCAATGAGCAACTGGTGAGCTTGAACCACTGACCTTGCAGTTCAAATGATTTTGGAGTCTGATGTATTAGCCCACACTGCCACACTAGGACTAAACATATCTTAATTGGAAGTGTGCTTTTAAAAAGTGAAACTGAAACTTTGAGAGTTGAAAGTACTTTTGAAATTAGACTTTCCTTGAGTTCATTAGTTCATTAAATTAGGAAATTAAAAGTAGTGAGATCTGAAAAGGGTATTGGGGCATATGATAGAATTACTTTCAAAGGAAAACATGAAAGTAAAACTATGTCAAAATCATAATTACTATTAGCCCTTGAATTGTCCTTAGCAGAAGTATAACAATGGAAAATATTGCATGCCAGCCAATGGCTAGAAACAGTGCATTTCCTGGCCAATAAATCATAGTCACTTTAATGAATATAATTAAGGGAGTGTCTTTCATAAATGGTCTGAAAAAAGAAGAGCACGTCTTATTTGACATTTCTAATTTTTAACAAGGGTTAATGACTCTATACCATGTAGGATTTCATTACCACCAGTTAAAATAACTCTATGTTGTTTTTGCTAGCTGCTATTGAGTAATAAGGGCTTAGGGTCAACTGCACTGTTTGAGTTCTCAACACTGTGATCTTTGGAAGTGGATCACCCACCAGCCTTCACATCTGAGATTCTGCTAAGGAGGTTGCACCCCCACCATTTGCATCACGCAGGGACTCAAAAGCCATATGGGAATTTAAAAAAGAAAAGAAAAAAAAAAGTCTTCCTGATGATCTAGTATGAGTGAACCAAACAAGACAATGGACCATACTGTTACTTTGGTGGGTCTTTTGTAGTTTGGGTATTTCTTGTGTGTATCCTGAGAATATTAAAGTAGTGGTTAAAAGGGAGAGTTAGTAAGTGGTCCCAGGAGTTTGAAAATTTGCCTTGGGAGTGTGAGGAATTCCTGGTTTTGCTTTAAGGACTTTTAACTGTATTGACTTTTCTATACCAATACTATTCTTACTCCAGTCTTTCCACAATAATATTTATCGTTAACTTTTTGTAACAAGAAATTAAATTCTCATGCATTTTTTGAGTTCAAGTGTTGAAGAACATAAAGTGAAAGAGTTTATTTGCAAAGAAGCCAATCTTTTGTGTTTATTATTAAATCATAAGTGAGATACTTGCCAAATGTTTATAGGTGATGGGTAGTGTGAAAGGTTATATGATAGCTTAGTACTATATCCAGTGTTTGCAATAAAGTCTTTCTCATTGCTATTTTGAAACTTTCTAAATTTCTACTGACTAAATGGTAGAGTCCCCTTAGGCAGATCTGCTGCACAAGACTTCTTTAACATGTTAAAGAACAAAGCTGTCAATCTGAGGAGTAAGGTAACCCCTGACCCAATCCATAGTTTTTTCAGTCATCTTAAATGCATGTGAAAGTTGGACAATGAATAAGGAAGACCACACAAGCATTGAAGCATTTGCATTATGGTTTTAGAGAAGAATGTGGAAAGTACCATGAACTTTGGACATGTTATCAGGAGGAACTAATCCCTGGAGAAGGACATCATGATCGGAGAAAAGGAGGGTCATTGAAAAAGAGGAAAATCACCAGTGAGGTGATTGGACACAGTGATATTCACAGTGGGCTCAGATACAACAATTGTGAGGATGACGCAGCACTAGGCAGTGTTTTGTTCTGTTTTGCACAGGTTGCTGTATGTTGGAACAGACTCGGCAGCACCTAACAACAAATGGCAAAGTATTTTATTTATCACATATTGCCTTGTCTTTTACATCATTTAATTATACTTTTATAACTAGTCATAATAGACGCAGGCTTCCTTCTAAAACACAGCCTAAATTTACTAGTTAGGTAATGGGTGTTTAGAGTCTCCCATATACAGTAGGATCTTGTGGTGTTTTATCAACTTGTCATTTCAGCTATCTGTATTTGACAAGGGATTACAGAGGGTCCAATAAACAGCCTGAGGCTTTAATGTAGGGGAAGTCTGAAGGAAAAGTCTAAGTGCCAAAGTTAAAAATAGTTGAAAACCCTGTTATATTACAAAGCCCTGGTGGTGCAGTGGTTAAAGAGCTTGGCTGATAACCAAAAGATTGATGATTTGAACTCATCAGTTGCTCCCCAGGAAAAGTATGTGAACATCTGCTTCCATAAAGATGTATTGTTGCTGTTGTTGTTAAGTGCCGTGGAGTCGGTTTCGATTCATAGTGACCCTGCACAGGGTTTCCGAGGCTGTAAATCTTTACGGGAGCAGAACGCCTCATCTTTCTCCGGCGGAAACGCTGGTAGTTTCAAACTGCTGACCTTACAGTTCATAGCCCGATTCGTAACCACTACGCTACCAGAGCTCCTTATAAAGATGTATAGAACTGGAAATACTGTGAATGGGGCAATTCTTCTCTATCCTATAAAAGGCGACTATGAGTCAGAATTGACTTATGGCGTTCGTTATGTTTTTCATTGAAATATTGATCTGAAAAATGCTGGGAAATAAAGTAGAATCCAGGGTTGAGACAATAACCCAGGAATCACAAACCCAAGACAGGACAAGTGGGTTTAGAGTATAAACTGTAAGCCTAGAGCCAGGCCATCTTGCTTTTGATCCTTATATACCACAGTTACATTTTATATGTGGTATCTGCAGTTGCTTTTGACAAAGAAGAATTCCTTAAGGTCACTGAGTTAAGATTTGTTTTTGTTAGGAGTGAGGGTAGGGATTAGGGGTGGGTATGGGGATGGGAGGTAGGAGGAGAGTAATGCATTTTTAATCTTAGAGGTTTAACAATTCCCAGAAATAGATCATATGAGGTGTGGAACATCTAGAGTAAAGGAGTAGATTCTATTGATACGCAGCAGAGATAATTACCAGAACTCCATTTAATTTAGAAAGAAGTGTTTGGCATCATCAAGACACAAAAACCTACCTGATATCATATCCTTTTTTGGGGGGTAAAATGATAAGTTACTAGGCAAAAGAATTTCAGAGCAAGTTAGAGAAATCAATTATTCTTACTTGAAATGAAAATCAGCTTTGATTGCCTTTCAAAACTCTTCATATCCCTCCAGTTCCCATATTGGGAAACCTTGAGATGGTGAAGTAAGCCAAATGATACACAGTAGAATCACACTACCCATTCTTTCTATTTTACTTAAATTGTACTTAATTGTTTTTCTTCATCATAAAAAGACATCTGAAAATAAGTTTCCACAAGAGAGGGAGTAAACTTGGAGGACTCTACCTTAGGTCTAATGAAGATTGAATGTTCTCCAAATTTATTATTCAGTTCCTGCATATTATTTGGAGTCCTGGTGTGGAGCTGTGGGTTAATGCGCCAGACTGTAAAGCCGTTTGAACTGCAAGGTTGGCGGTTCAAGCTCCCTAGCTTCTCCTTGGAAACCCTATCTATGGTTGCTATGGGTTGGAACTGACTCGATGGCATTTAACAATAACAACATATTATTTAGCATTATGTCTAATTGTTTTACGATATTTAGTTAACTTGTCATCTACTTATAGCATAATATCTATGAAGAAACAACATTTTATTTTACTGATACTGGGAGATACAAGGAAATATGTTCCTTGCTTTAGGTTCTTTCCTTTCTTTTTTTATTTAGCCTAATTTTTAAATTAAATGTATACCGTTATTTTTAAATTTCACAGTTTCTAAAATAAAGCGTTTGGGAATTTACCTTTAGATTTATTTCAAATGTTTGACATCTGATTTTTTATTTTCATCCAGTCTTAATATTTTAAGATTTCTATTATTATTTCATCTTTACTTAATTTTACTAGTGAAAATTCTTTTCTCTGATTTTCAGACAAAGACTTTTACTCCTTACTCATTTTATAGCCTCATGGGCAGAATTTTTTTAATATAGTTTTAATTATTTGGTATTTGATTGGAGTCAGTATGAAGCTAGTTAATTTTCATAAATGTCTGCTTGGATATAATGTACCTGCTTCTTTGTTGAAAACTTCAACACTCAAATGTGCCCCGAAATTCAAGTTGTTTAAGTATTAAATAACCATGATACCTGTGCTTCTTTATCTGTAAATTGATTAAAACTGGCTTTTTGTTAAGTTTTTCCCCTGGAGCTTACCTGGGCAAGCATTGTCTGCTTAGTTACTAAAGCCACAGTGTCATTCAACTACAGTCTCATTCATAATATGTGGATTCTTTCTTTTGGAGAGTTTCCGAAGGACAGATTTAGACATCTTAAAGCTGCAAAGCTGTAAATCTCTTACCCTTGTATAAAAATACTTTTCTAGTTTTCTATTTTAGTAGATTTATTCTTAGAGAAACCAGAGATTTCCTTACCATTTTAGTATTTATCTTCAAATGCCTCTGTCATATGTACATTAGATAGTTGTGTTCTGTGAAACTAGATTCAAAATTTCCTTTTCCTACATTGCAAAATGGTAGTGCACAAATTGTGAGGGAGTTCAAAGCATATACAAATAAACCCATTATTAAAAATATTAGAAACTAGTAATGCTCTGTCCACCTACTTATATTTCTGATTGCTGTATATCTGAATTCATGTAATTATGAATTATATCAAGTTGCATGTGAAATGACCATGAGAATAGGTCCTAATTCATAGAGAGAAAAATGAAAGCTAATTAAATATTCCAATAATTAAGCATAAATCACAATAATACACTAAACAGTATACAAGGGCTTGTCAAAAAAGTACTGTCTCAAAGCCTTGTTGTTGTTGTTGTTAAGTGCCGTGGAGTCAGTTCTGACCCATCGTGACCCTGTACAGGGTTTCCGAGGGTGTAAATCCTTACGGGAGTAGAAAGCCTCATCTTTCTCCCGCGGAGCGGCTGGTAGTTTCGAACCGCTAACCTTAAGGTTCGCAGCCCGATTTGTAACCACTACGCTACCAGAGTTCCTTCAAAGCCTTAGAAACCTTTATTAAACAAAAATAATAAAACATGAGCAATTGTTTCTTGACAAATTGATCTTTTGCATTTATTTTAAAATGCTTGCTCTTTGTAAAATACTCTTCTCAGATATATTTAGGACCAAATCGTTGGTAGGGTTAACGGAGAGAGGAAAAGACATCCACAGATGTCATATACTCTGTTGTTAAGTGCAAAATAAATGGAGTGGATCATAGCACTAAAGTTTAGAAAGAGAAGCTAATTTTGGCTAAAATTGTGATACTGACTTCATTAAGACTAAAGAAGTAGAGCTTAGATTTCATATTGATGTTTCAAGAGGATTCAAATGGGAAGTCATGTGTTTAAACTGGCATGGCCATCAATAATAAGATATATTTGGTGGTGGTGGTGATGGTAGTGTGTCGTGGAGTCGGTTCCAAGTCATAGTGACCCTGTGTAGGGTTTCTGAGGCTGTAAATCTTGACGGGATCACAAAGCCTCATCTTTCTCCCATGAAACGCTTGGTAGTTTTGAATGGCTGACCTCGAGGTTAGTAACCCAGCACGTAACCACTACGCTACCAGAGTTCCTTAAGATATATTTGAGGGACTGTTAATTAGACAAAATTAATCAGAAGTAGGAGTTCATTTTTAGACTTAATGTGAGGTACATTTGAAGTGAAGGACTGCTTCCAGATTACTCTAACCAGTAATTCCAGACCAAGTATATTAAGCGTTTTCCTTTGGGCAATAGGGATGTTTCTATGGGTTACTGATTTGAGGCCAGAATGATGACAGAAGTGTTTTGGAATATAAATTTGGTTTGTGACATGTAGTGTGTTCACCTATCTGTTATTCTATGTTTTGTATGCTTTTCTTAGAAATTCTAATAAATGCGTTAGTACACTGGTTGTTAGCTGCTAAACAAGGTTTAATCTGTCACTCCTTCCCTAGGTCTTATTTACATTTTACAGGAGTTGAATTGAATAGTATTTTAATCCAAGTGAAGAGTAACAAGGGACAATTTTTGGATGTATCCATGGGGATATGATATAGTTATCTCAGAAGTCATATTTCATAGGTTCTATCCTAAGTGTTCTTAAAAGCGTGATTCCAATATTGAATGTATGTCGAAACTGCACTTTTAAAAAAAAATCTTTTTAATTTTATTGAGGAGTCTTGGTTTGGCCCTGTAGGATAAGCTAACAAGACCCTTAACCACAGAGTTGTTAGTTCAAACTCACCAGTGACTCTTTGGAAACACTACAGGATCACTATGAGTCAGAACCAGCTCACTGGCACATAACAACAAGAGCTTCAGATTTGAGGATGACAATATTTCTGAAAAACCCATATGGAGTCCTGGTGTGGCGCTGTGGGCTAATACGTCAGACTGCAAAGTAATTTGAACTGCAAGGTCAGTGGTTCAAGCTCACCACCTGCTCCTTGGAAACCCTCTACAGGGTCGTGGGTCGCTATGGGTCAGAATTGACTCGAAGGCATTTAACAACAACTAAGAAATTAATTAATACAAATATATTTGTAAAGACTGTATGGCATAAAAATTTACAGTAACTTCATAACCAACATAACTGATATTTCTATCTGCTTAAGTAGTTTGCAAAGGTGTAAACAAAATCCGTTTGTTTTCAGTTCTTTCCTGGGGAAGAATTAGATTAGTTATTTATGTGGTGGTGTTGATGTTTTATTTTAGACAAAAACACCTTCACTCTTCAGAGTGCATACTGGTCATTGCCAGAGCCAGAGGGCTCCTCATGGGATTGTTTTCATCTCCATTCTTTCAGGGCTTCACCAGCTAAACACATCTTGGGTGTCATAAAATCTTTTGTTTATATAGTAAGGGAAAACAAGGAATGCTGCAGAGACTACTCCTACATATTTTAAACTCTTACCTTGGAAGGAAAGCGTGTTTTCTGAGAGCTGTCTTTAGGTGTCTGTATCAAAGACGGGTGTGAGGTTTGTGCTGTCAGGAATCAGACTCTGTGGGAATTCACTCATTTCTAAAATATGAACATATACACAATAGGTATCAAAAAATAACCTCAGAAAAATGTATGTCTCTGTGCTTTGAGTGGTAATTATTGCAGGACCTTCTCATTTAAAATGAGGAAAACTTCGGAGTACAGACAATTGTCTAAAAAAAGAAAATCTATATATTTGTGGAGTCCTGGTATGGCGCTGTGGGCTAATGTGCCAGACTGCAAAGCCATTTGAACTGCAAGGTCGGCAGTTCAAACTCACCAGCTGCTCCTTGGAAACCCTATACAGGGTCGCTATGGTTCGGAATCCACTCACGGCGCTCAACAACAATAAAAACTATATATTTGCAAGCACCATTGTATTTAAAACAGAATCTTCAGGCATATAAAGTATCAAATTCTTGAAAAAGTGGGTGCCTTCGTTAACATACAACTCCTCTTCAACCGTGCTTTGCACCAGTTTGTGATCCATATCTAGTAAATAGTGTCTCTTTTCCTGTCTTGCTGTCACACCCATGTTCACATGCTATGTCTCTTTCTTTCTTTTAGTAATTTAATGCTCTCAATCTGTCACAGTTTTTCTCCTTTACTTTCCTTCCTCAAGACATCGCAGACAGTTATTCTATCATAAAACTTACTATTTTTTCCATATAATCCACTATCATCTAGTCAATTCTAACTCATCACAACCCTGTATAAAGACTATAAATTTTTATGGGAGGAGATAGTCTCATCTTTCTCCCATGGAGCAGCTAGTGAATTTGAACCACAAACCTTGCAGTTAGCAGCCTCATGCCTAACCCACTGCACCACCATGGATCCTTAATTAAGTCCTAGCCATTTCTGAAAATCTTTTTCAAATCACAGAATCTTCAAGGACTTTCATAAGGCTTCTGTCAGATTTAATCTTGGATGCTAATGTTCACTCAAACTTATACTTCTTTAATTCTCGTTTTTATTATCTGCCTTGTTTAACAGTAGCTTATGTCTGTTCATTTACTCACTTCATAGTGATCTATTATAGGTCAAAGGCTATGTTGTACTTACACATTTGTCTTACTCATTTACAAAGAGATTTGCACATATTGCTGTTGTTAGGTTCCACTAAATTGGAGTAAACTCATAGCAACACTGTGGACAAGAGAACTAGTGGTCAGTCCTGTACCACGTCACAACTGTAGTTATGTTTCAGCCCCTTATTGCTGCCACTGTGTCAGTCCATCTTGCTGTGGGCCTTCCTCTTTTCCCCTAACCATTCAGTTTACTACACATGATGTTCTTCTCAAAGGACTGGTTCCCTCTAGAAAATGTACAAATTATGAGAGACAAAATCTTGCTATCCTCAATTCTGCAGAACATTCTGGCTGTATTTCTTCCAAGATTGATTGTTAGATTTTTTTGCAGTCCATGGTACTTTCAAATTCTTCCCCAACATCAAAATTCAAAGACATTGATTCTTCTACCAGTTTCCTTATGTATTGTCCACCATTCACATGCATATAAAGTAACAGGAAATACTATGGCTTAATCCACATACTGACACTTACAAAGGAGGGAGGTTTTTTGCAGTAGATTTGCCTAATGCAGGATATAGTTTTATTTCTTGACTGCGGCTTCCGTAAGTGTTGATTGTGAATCCAATCAAAATGAAGTCTGACAACTTCAATCTTTTCTCCATGTATCATGATGTTACTTATTAATCCAGGTGTGAGCATTTTTTATTTTCTTTACCCGGAGGTACAAGCCATACTGAAATTTGTAAACTTTGATATTCACCAATAAGTAGTTCAAGTCTTCTTCACTTTCAGCAAGCAAAATAGTGTAATCTGCATATCCCAAATTGTTGATGCAACACTCTTCTTCATATAATCCAGCCTCTCAGATTATTAGTTTAACATACAGACTGAGTATGTATGGTGAACGGATACAGCCCGGGCACACACGTTTCCTGATTTTAAACCATTTGATATCCCTTTGTAGTATTCAAATGACTGCCTCTTGGTATATGCTCAGGTTCCCCAAGAGCACTGTTAAGTGTTCCAGAAATCCCATTCTTCACATTATTATCTATAGTTTGCTATGATCCACACAGTAAAATGCCTTTGTGTAGTCAATAGAGCAAAAATAAACACCTTCTGGTATTCTTTGCTGTCAGCCTAAATCCCTCTAATGTCAGCAATAATATCCCTAGTTCCACGTCCTCTTCTAATCCAGCTTGAATTTCTGGCAGTTACCTCTTTAGTAGCGTAGTGGTTACGAATTGGGCTGCGAACCTTAAGGTCAGCGGTTTGAAACTACCAGCCGCTCCGCGGGAGAAAGATGAGGCTTTCTACTCCCGTAAGGATTTACAGCCTCGGAAACCCTGTACAGGGTCGCTATGGGTCGGACCCGACTCAATGGCACTTAACAACAACAACAACCTCTTTAGATATTGCTGCAACTGTTTGTAAATTATGTTCAGGAAAATTTTATTTGAATGTGGTATTAATGATACTGTTCTATGATTTCCACATTCTGTTGGATAAGTTTTCTGTGGGATGGATACAAATACATATCTCTTTCAATCTATGACCAGTTGGCATAGATGAATGAGTGCCTCTAATCCTGTTAGTTTGTTGAAATACTTTAATTGGCATTCCATTAATTCCTGGAACCTTGTTTTTTGACAAGTCTTCTGTGTAACTTAGACTTCTTATTTCAACAACATTGGTTCTTCGTCATATGCTTTTTTCTATAGTAACTTCAATCTTCCTTCAATGCTTTCTGAGTCATTCCCAAAGATTCCTTCAATATTGCTGTCCAAGGCTTGAATATTTTCTTCAGTTCTTTGAACTTGAGAAATGCTGAGCATACTCTTCCCCTTTGGCTTTCTAGCTCTAGGTCTTTATATATTTCATTATCATACTTCACTTTTTCTTCTCTAATTGCTCTTTGAAATTTCTAATCAACTTTTTTACTTTCTCATTTCTTTGATTTGCTTTAGGTGCTCTACTCTTGAGCGCAAGTTTCAGAGTTACTTTTAGCCTGAATTTACTTTTTTTCCCCGTCATTTTAATGATCTTTTGCTTTCTTCCTGTATGATATTTTTGATGTCATCCCACAGCTCTTATGGTCTTTGGTCATTAGTGTCTAATGCATCAAATTTGTTCTCTAAATTCAGGTTGTTGTTGTTGTTATGTGCCATGGAGTCGGTTCCGACTCATAACGACCCTGTACACGGTTTCCGAGGCTGTAAATCTTTACCGGAGCAGAGAGCCTCATCTTTCTCCTGCGGAACAACTGGTAGTTTTGAACTGCTGACCGTGATATTAACAGCCCAATTCGACTCAGGTAGAATATATTAAAGGTCATATTTTGGCTCTTGTGGACTTATTTTCTTCAGATTCAACCTGTATTTTCAGTTAACAGTCTGTTCTACTTTCAGGCCCTGAACTTCTTTTGGCTGATGATATTTATCTTCTCCGTTATCTCTTCCTACAGACATAGTCGGTGTGATTACTGTATATTTCATATGGTGAGATCCATGTGTATCATTGTCTTTAATATTATTGAAAAAGGCTTTGCCTATTATGTGATCCCCAGCATTGTTTCTATCATCAGCTGTGAAACCTTCCTCTTTGTTTCAAACTTTCACATTCCTTCCATATTCTTCTTCTTCTTTTTAATGTTTTGTTGTGAATTATGTGACAGTTTACATGGGAGAACATTAGTTTTACATTTATCCTATCATATGTCGTTTCATTGCCATGGTTACAATTCCCTCCGTGCATCATCAGCCAACCAAAGGGTACACTCTGCAAGCCTGCCCCCTGGTTGTCAGTACACAACCCCTCTCCCTCTCTGCTCCATCTCTAAAGTCTCCAGCTGCTCCATCGCTCCACATCATCATCTCTGCCTCCATCTCAGACATCAGTGCTTCTCTGGGTAGGGTCCTGCTCTCTGCTCTTCTCCCTTTATGGTCCCAGGGACCTCCGCTCATAGACTGAAAAGTTAATCACTCCTCTCCTTGCTGCAAAACGTCTACCTTTACATTTCCAACCCTCACAATCAGTCATGATAACAATTATTGACTATTGTATCACAGGAGACCTATCCGCATTTCATTTCATCAGCCCTGCCTAAATGGATTGGATACTACTCAGTGGAGATTCTACCTTCCTCCACGCCTTCTGGATCTAGGTTCCCTCTTGAAAGCTTGTAAGTCAGTCACTTCTTGCCTTTGTAGCCCCCCACATTTTGGGTAGCCTATGTCCAAATTCCCATCCCTGTCTATTCTGTGTATGGAGAAGGTGGGAATGATCCTTGCTGTAAAGATTTGCTCCCTCTTTTGAGCTACTGCATCCATAGCTGTAGGTCAAGTTTATCAAATTGTATCAGATTACTCTTTTTTTCCTCTTCTTTCTTCTTCTAGTTGAGCTCTGATCATCCAGTCATTAAAGCCAGGTCAAGTGGATTTTATCTGCAAGTGTGGATGTACTTATGCATATGCCCTCTCTTCTTATCAGCTGGATGCTTCACTCTCCACTCTAGTCCTTTGTGCCTGTGTCACTGACTCTGGGCCCAAAAGTCCCCAGGTCTTGCCACACTGCTGGCCAACCAGGTCTCCACCCAGGTTCACAGGAGTCTGTTGAGCGTTGTAAGGCTTAGCTTCCAGCTTCATTGCTGTTTTTCCCTCACTCCTCCTTATCAGTGATGAACGTGGTCACCAATCAGAGCCTGTAGTCCCACTGAGTCTTAGTCTTGGAAGGGGGTTTGCACTGAGGGGACCCGACCACTTGCCTTGATGTCTCCTGAGCAAGCAACTTGCTTGTTCTTGTAGTAAAAGTCAGTCTGCTTATATTGTTTTGTATTTTTCCTGTAGGACTTTCTTTCAAGAAGTATCTTCTGTTCTTGTATCTGCTCCAGGCTGGTCTGCTCATCTTTTCAAGTAGAAATTTCCCTGAAGATTCTGGATGTGGTTCAGGATTCCACCTATAGTCTTATGTAATGCAGAGACTCTGCAGGAAGCCTCCTTCACTGGGCATGTTGTAGCCCCCATTTTAGGTATTCCAATCAGTGATAGGCAGAAGATGGACTTACAAGCTTTCTATGGTGATATTTCTGGCTATTCCTAACTCTCCCCCTTCAGTGTCTATTTTATAATATAATGCAAAGAAAACCAAGATTCAAAAGACAGCTAAGCATCTTAATATTATTCCCCCCTTTTCCCATTCCAACCATGTCTCAATCCCTGTATCCCAGAGCCCTGTTGTTCCAAGGTTGTGCATATATCATTATTTACCTCTGTCCCACTTAGCCCATGCAAACCTGCCTAATTGTTTTCCCATCTGCTTTGCTCTTCCGTCCCCTCTCCCTTCTTGTATATTGCCCCCTCCCCAACACCCAAACTATCCTGTGTCTTATTCCCTGCCCTGTGCTCCATCTTCCCCTCCCTTCCCTAATTCCACCCCCAGGTTCCAGCAACCAGCAAAGAATCCACCCCCTTTAGTACCTTCCATCTTCTTTTGATGCTTTCTGCATTATTTAAAATTTGGCCTATACAGTCCTTCAATATTGCAAGTCAGGCTTGAATATTTTCTTGAGTTCTTTCAGCTGAGAAATGCTGACCATGTTCTTCCCCTATGGTTTTCTAACTCCAGGTTTTTGCACATCTATCAAATTCAATCCTGAGCTGTATTCATTTTAGGACTGTGACTTTAGTTGATACTATTTTCTGAAATCAATGGAACAGATATATTAGTGGTAAAAGAGT
Organism: Chrysochloris asiatica; assembly: GCF_000296735.1. NCBI lineage: Eukaryota > Metazoa > Chordata > Mammalia > Afrosoricida > Chrysochloridae > Chrysochloris > Chrysochloris asiatica. The sequence continues at coordinate 1,612,618 of NW_006408641.1, forward strand.
TAGAGAGTGAATCTGTTCAATATGTATTTCTGTGTGCTTTATCATTATTTCTATACTTTTGATACTTACAATTTTATTTTTATCTAATTTAACTTTTAATTTTCTTGCTATGGCAGTGGTAAGGCACTTCCTTATTTATTCATCTTTATACCTGCTAGAGTTTTTATACAGTATCTTATATGAAAGAGATGTTCAGTAAATGTAATTTGGAAGAAGGCATTCATTGCTTAAAATCTCATGACATTGAATAATTTGGCTGTGCTTTTAAAATAATGGATGCTACTATTCATTGCTCATGGAAGCAGCAGTCAAGCAATCAAATGCTGTATTGTATTAGGCAATCCTGCTGCAAAACACCTCTTTTAAGTGTTAAAAAGCAAAGCTTTCTGTTTGAAGACTAAGGTGTGCCTTGTCCAAGTCATGATATTTTCAGTTGCATCTTATACATGTGAATGTTGGGCAATGAATAAGGAAGACTGAGGAAGAATTGATACCATTTGAATTATGCTGTTGGAAAAGAATATGTAAAGTACCCTGAACTGCCAGAAGAACAAATAAAACTGTCTTGTACAGTTAGAATGCTCCTTAGAAGCAAGAATTGTTGGACTCTTGTACTTTGGCTGGACTTAATAGCAAATTACTCCACTCTCCCAAGGTAGAACTAACATAATGTGACTCAGAGTTTCAACTCTGTAATCATATGTTGGAGTTCTGGTGTGGCATTACAATATAAGCACTGGAATGCTAACGGAAAGGTCGAGGGTTCAAACCTACCAGCCCCTCATCAGAAACTTTATACAAGGTCGCTATGAGCCAAAAAGGACTAGATTGTACTTCACAACAACAATACTCATATGTTTGATTTTCTTACATGCCCAGCTTCCACCCTAGAACTGTTGGTGTGGTTGACCCCATTCTGAGTCATCTCATTAGCATAAGCTATCCTATACCCACCAGAACTCACTTAGTTAGCATAAATGATAAGATGTGATCTGAGGGGCTCACCATGATTACACTCTTTTATCACTCGAGGAATTTTAAGATTTAGCAGTTACATCCTGTAACCGTTGACAAAAAGCCCTACCTCTCATTGGGCTAAAGCTGAGTTTCTTATTGTTAATGCCAAGAGGAAGGTATATGTGTGCCATTTTATAAGTTGCCTACTACGGTACTTGTGTAGTACTGTGGGTTAATATCCTGGACTACAAGGTCAGTTTGAACTGCAAGGTCAGTGGTTCAAGTTCATTAGTTGCTCCTCAGAAACTTTACACAGGGTTCCTTTGTGAACAGGAACGGACTCGACGGCACTAAACAACAACAACTGCTACTATAGTATTGATGTGGCAATGTAGGATAAGCACTGAGCTGCTTACCATAAAGTTGGCAGTTCAAACCCACCAGCCACTCTTCAGAAAACCTATACAGGGGTGCCATGAGGCAGAACTAACTCTACAACACCTAACAACAATAACTATAGTACTTGGGAGTCCTGTTAGTGTAGTGAGTTATGCATTGGGCTGCCTGGCAAGAAAGAGTCCACCAGTTCTGTGGGAGAAAGATGAGACTTTCTATTCCCATAAAGACTTACAGCTTTGGAAACCCTATACAGGGCTACTATGAGTTGCAACAGACTCGCCAGCACATAACAACAACACTACAGCACAAATGCTTCAATTTTCTTTTTTGTGTGCTCATTTTGATATTAGTCGTAGCCTTGTTTCACAGTAAGTCAGTCCAGGCAGCCACTGACTGACAATCATTCAGTATTGCAATCTAGTTTGAAATCTTGCTTCTGTTTTTATTGTTAAAAAGAAAGAAAAACTTATCTACATAAAAACTTACCTTATGTGGTTGCTGGTGGCTATGTGCTGTGCAGTCGTTTCTGACTCATAACAACCCTGTACAGGATTTCGGAGGCTGTAAATTTTTACGGGAGCAGAACACCTAATTTTTCTTCCGCGGAAGAGTTGATAGTTTCGAACTTCTGACCTTATGGTTGGCAGCCCAATTTGTAACCACTACACTACCAGAGCTCCTTATGTAGGCATCTTAATTCAATTTGAAAAACAAACAAAAATCAAGAGTAACAAAAGTCAAAATTAAACAGGGATATACTTAGGACCAGTGATCAAGCCTAGTTCAACCTATTAAATTCCTCAAGCTTATCACCACACTATAGCACTTCCAGTATCGCATTGTTGTTGTATCAGTTTCAACTCATAAGAACCCTATAGAGAGTTTCCAAGGCTTTAAATCACCATGGGAGCAGAAAGCCTCTAAATTATTTTACAACAGCTGAAACACAAGTTACAATTTTGTATGGGTAAAATGTCAACAAATTAATAGTATCAGTACAGAGTGTTTTTGTTTTGTTTTGTTTTTTGTCTCCAAAATGAAAATTGAATTCAATATGATGAGGCTGATTTAAACAACCATAAAAGACAAAACAAAACAAAAAATTACCTGTATTCTATATTTGAGAATCATTGGTGACGTTTTTAAGAATGCTAGGTATTTATTAACTGGTTTTTGAATAAGAAAATATTGGCAGAACCTTTGAATACTATATTTTTTATACTTTCAAACTGAAAGCTATGCACTTTCTTAAGAGTAGATTAAAAACTCACACAAGGGTTCAGGCTGAAAATTGACTTCAGGAGTCCTTGCTCTGTAGGTTTTGTGGGTTTTTTCCTTTATTATTGAACACTCTCTCACTCATGACACATTTTTCCCTTACTGCGTTCAGAAATGTGATGACAAGCTCTAAACTCACACAGAAAGAACTAGCAGAAGAAACGCCAGGTACCACTGAACAGCTGTGATGTCCTCTGAGAATATTCAGAAACTTCAAAATTGACTTGAGAGCTAAAATATAAGTTAGAAAACAAAAGCAGTTTTTAAATAAACCAAACGTGAAAGACATTTAGGGAAGGAAAATGTGAAAAAGAATGCAAAAGTTTGGATGATAATTTTACGTCTCAGGTAGAGTAAATTACGGTGTAGCTGTTTTATTAAAATTTGATGAATATTAACAGAAAATGTTAAAGGAATAATCAGATGTAGGTATTTTAATTGAGGTCAATGAAGTTGGCAGGTTTAAAAGGAAATTTCCATGAGTTCCATATGTGTTGAGGAAATATTTTTCTTTAATCAAAATATATGTAAAATAATATCTAAACTCTTTAAAATTTTAATAAAAGGTGACCAAATGTAAAGCCACATATACAACCACTAGCTATACTATATGAACATACACTTATGAAAATAACCTGCTCGTGATGAAATATGTTTTATAAATAGTTTCATAATAAACCTAAAAGAAAATGTTTCACAAATAAAATGATGTCTGAAATGTTAATTTTGTATAGTTTGTATTGTTATAAATTATTTTATGTAGCATTATTGTAAGTGCTTTCTTGGAAACAAATCCACCTCACCACCTAGAATAAGTAGAAAACAAGCTGTCATCAAGTCAGATTTACTCATGGTGACTACATGTAAGTCACAGTAGAACTGTGCTCTGTAGGGATTGCAATGGCTGAATTGTTTTGGAAATAGATTGCTGGGCCTTTTTTTCTGATGCATCCCTTAGTGGACTGGAAAACTAACCTTGCAATTACCAGTCAAGACTGTTCATTATTTTCACCATCCACGACATGTGAAGGTGCTTAAAAAACTTCATGGAAAATGGAATTAAAAGATAATGGCATTTTTTTTAATGAACTTTTTGACGTTTCTTTGTATAATAGTTGACAATGAGCAATTAGATGAAGGACTGGAATAGCCACATATATTGCTAGGTTGACAGAAGTATTCATCTGTACTCTTAGTGTCTAAGATGAGCTGTGCCAGTATATACTGAGAAAAAAATACTCTGTGTTGTTGTTGTTGTTAAGTGCCATTGAGTCAGTTCTGACTCATAGCAGCCTAGTATAGGCTTTCTGAGGAGTGGCTGATGAGTTTGAACTTTCAACCTTATGGTTCAAACGGACTTTGAGGTACAAGTGCTCATCCTATGGTGCCACACTAGAAATACTTACAAATAAATTGAAAAATATCATCTTTTTCTAATTTAAAATATATAAATTTATGAAAGAATAAGTATATCAAGTTTAGATTAAAACTGAACTTTACCTCAGTCCACTGAAAGGAAAAATAAATAATAATCAAGGTGACTCTTTAATGGTCAGTTTTTTGGGAAAAGGAAAACACTGTTTTTCAACAGCTCCAGTGATTGATTAATATAAATATGATTATTTTTCCAAGGAAGTAAATTATTGGAAATCACATCAACTCCCAATCCAAAAAAAAATAAATCATTTTAAACAGCTATTAGTTGTTAATATAATGTTGAATCTCTGTTTCCTCTTTCACCTAACCTTCTTTTAACTGGTTGTTTAAACATTCAACTACTAACCAAAAAAGTTCGAGGTTGTAACCCATCCAGAAACACGTTGAAATAAAGACCTAGAAATCAACTACTTAAAATCAGTCTCTACGTATAAAAAAAGAAAGAAATGTCACAGCCTTTGAAGTCCTGCAGAATGATGCATTGGAATCCATTTGATGGCAAGTTTTTGGGTGTTTTTGTTTTGTTTGTTTGTTTTGTCACATGGCACTTTTATGAATTTTGGATTTCACTTTTCATCTTGAATGGCTGACCATTTCATGATGAACATACCCGAATAGTGTTGTCCTACTATATACCCATCTCCTGGTTGGCTGAAAATTGGACCATGAGGGTGAGTTCAGTTCCAGATCTGATATGATGAAATATGGTATTTCAGAACATGATTCTAGAGATTTGTAATACTCTTCTTAAACCTAAAGAATAATTATGGTGGTGGTGGTTATGTATCGTGGAGTCAGTTCTTACTCATATTGATTCTGTATATGGTTTCTGAGGCTATAAATCTTCATGGGAACAGAGAGCCTCATCTTTCTCCCATGGAACAGCTGGTAGTTTTTTTGCTGACTTTAAGGTTAGCAGCCTGATTCATAACCACTAGCAGAGCTCCTTAAGAATAGCCACAGAAAACATAAAGTTCCCATTTGGGTGCTGTGTCTAATCTTAGCTACATTAGTTTATTAGATACATGAGAAGACAGTTTAATATTTTGTCTGATGTGTTTTGTCAGTCTGATAATAATTTAAAGATGAATAGTACAGAATTCTATTTTGGTATTGTGGGATAAAGCAACTGGATCGGAAGGTCAGCTTGAACCACGTGGTTGGCAGTTCAATCTAACCAGCCGTTCCTTGGAAATCCTTTTCAGGATTGCAATGAGTCATAAGTGACTTGATGGCACTTCGCATCAAAAACAACAGCAAGTGTTAACTACAGGAGTCCTAATGTGGCATTGTTGGATAAGTACTGGACTACTAACAACTTGGTTGGTGGTTCAAACCAACTAGCTTCTCCTTTGAAGCCCTTTACAGAGTCAATATAAGTCAGAACTGACTCAATGGCACTAGACAACAATATTCTTAAATTTTATTAAACTCACTGGTATTTTCTCATGTTTAATAACAAGCTTTTATTCTAAAGATTGAACTTGGACCTTGTGGCCAATTTGCTATTTTCTTAAACTAAGTACAATACCAGTGTCAGACCATGCTAATAGTATTCCATGGTGAAATACATTTAGGAATGAGAGAGTTAAACCACATGCTGTTGTCCTGTAGGGCTTAATCTGAGTGGTTAGTGTGCTAAAGTGTGTTACACTTCTGCTTCTCATGGGAGTGTATCATATGTTATGCTGATTGATAGTATTGATGTCAGAACTCCACCCTTCCATCCAGAGCCACCGAGCATCCTGAAGAGCTACTGTTATTGTGCACATATTTTGAATATTACCAGTTCACAGATGTTCCCTAAATCACTCTATATTTGAATGACAGTCCTGTTTTACAGACGTGGGTAACTATACTAAAAAATACTGCTTGATTATTTTAGCTTTTCACTATATTTTCCCCCTTCCTTGACCAACTTACTTTTTTTTTTTTTTTTAATTGTGAACTAAGTGATAGTTTACATGGGAGAACATTGGCTTTATACCATCATTTCATTGCAATTATTATAATATCCTCCATGCATCATCATTCAACAGTATTTGCTTCCATTCCCCCTGTTTTTGTTTTTGTTTTTAAAGGCGGTTGGGGGATGTACACACAAAAAAACTCAGAAATATATAATAATTTAAACAACTAAAGGGCACATTCTGCAAGCCTGCCTCCTGGCCGCCAGCATGCAGTCTCTCTCTTTCCATGAGTCTAGAGTCCTCAGCTGCATTCTCTCTCCATATCTTCATCTCTGCCTCCATCTTTGATGTCGCTGCTTTTCTGGATTGGGTCCTGCATTCTGCTTATGCTTTTCTCCCTTGGTCCTAGGGTCCACTGTGTATGTACTGTTATATAAACTACTCCCTCATTTTTATTACAGAACTTCTACCTTTACAATTGTGACAGTCACAATTAGTCATGATAACAATTGTTGTTGTTGTTAAGTGCCATCGAGTCAGTTCCGATCCATAGCAACCCTGAACAGGGTTTCCGAGGCTATAAATCTTTACGGGAGCAAACAGCCTCATCTTTCTCCTGTGGAGCAGCTGGTAGTTTCGAACTGCTGACCTTGCGGTTCACAGCCCGATTCGTAATCACTACACTACTAGAGCTCATAAGAATCTTATCACCATCTCTTTTCCATAGACCTATCTAGACAACATAAAAACTATTCAGTGAGGACTCTATTTTCCTCTGCACACTCTTAAACTAAACTCCCTTTTGAAAACTTCTAAGCCAGTCACTTTGTACCTATATCGCCCCCTCATTTTAGGTAGCCAATGTCTAAATTGCCCTTTCCTGTGAAAGTGTTATGGGCTACCAAAAGAACCAACAGTTCTGTATTGGAAGAAGTGCAGCCAGAGAACTCCTTGGAGGCCAGGATGGCCAAACTTCGTCTCTCATACTTCGGACGTATTGTCAGGAAGGACCAGTCACTAGAGAAGGATATCATGTTTGGTAGGGTGGAGGGTCAGAGAAAAAGAGGAAGACCCCCAGCGAGATGGATTGGCAAAGTGACAGCATCAGTGGGCTCCAGCATGGCAATGATAGTGAAATTGGCCCAGGATTGGGCTGTGTTTCGTTCTGCTGTGCATAAGGTTGCTATGAGTCGGTACTGACTCGATGGAACCTAACAACAACAACAGCAACAACAAATCTACCCTGTACAGAGGGGACAGGATTAATACTTTATTTGAAGACCCTTTGCTGTCAGTTGGTATTTTGAGCTACTACATCCATAAGTATAGGTCAAGTTTTTTTTTGTTTTTGTTTTTTACCTCTAGTCCAGTTCTGATTATCAAGCCATCAAGGCTAGGTTAAATAGGTACTAGCTGCAAGTTTGGGTGTTCTTGTGCATCTTCCCTCATTCATTAGTTGGATGCTTTACGCTCAATTCTAGCCTTCCATGGCTGTGTGCTTGTCCATGGGCTCAGGTGTTCCAAGGTCTCACCACACTTAGGACCAACCAGCTCTTCCTCTTCTCCCTCTCATCTCCAGGTCAGTGGGAGTCTATGGACTGTGGTTGAACTCAGCCTATTTCTTCATTGCTGCCTTTCCCCCTCTTACACTCACCAGCAGACCACTGTGGTTGCCAACAAGCTTACATGCCTGCTCATGTGTTTCCTTTGAGTTTCAGGCTTGGAGGGACTTTATTCACTTTCTTTTTTTTTTTTTTTTTAAGTTTTTATTGTGAATTATGTTCACTTACATTTTAAAGGTAATTTTGAAATCTCACTATTAGAAATTCTGTCACTTCATGTTGAGATTTATTAACATTTGTTGTGTTTTAAGTGTCAAGTTGCTTCTGACTCAAAGCGACCCTATGTCAGGTTTCCAAGGAATTGTTAGTGAGTTTGAACCACCAACCTTGTGATTACCAGTATAGTACTTATCCTACATTGCCACACCAGGACTCCTCTTTAACGTTGTTTTTGTAGTTAGGTGCCCTGGTGTTGGTTCTGACTCATAGTGACCTGTGTAGGGCTTCCAATGAGTGGCTTGTGGGTTTGTGGTTCACACCAACCTTGCAGTCCATTACTTCTTCTATAGTGCAACACCAGGACCAGCAATACTAACACAATTCTAGTACTAAAACTATCAGTTGCCAATATCCCTGTCTTCTTAGGAGAAATTTGATGTCTGGTTAGGTATTGCTGTATTGTTATGACCACAGTGTTTGTTTGTTTGTTTGGTTTGGTTTGGTTTTCCATCTTTTCATTTTTTGTTTAATTTGTAGAGGGTTTCTGGGACTCTCCTGAGTTTTGATGAGAAGAATTCTGTAGTGTATCCATTGCCAAAAGAGCTAATACAATTTTTACACAGTGGAGATCTTGGTTAGATGAATTATTCATTGACAAATATCCATCAGGGAATTAGATGTTTATGGCAGTATGAGTTGTGGAAATAAATGCAAAATTACCAATTACTAACTTATTTAAAAGAGAAAGTCAGAAACTCAGATGATATCCGAATTTTAGCTCATGTGCATAGAAAGACATGCAAATTAATGAAATTATATAGTCTTTATTAATCTTATTTTTTAATAACTATACCTTTATCTGCCAATTAACAGATGTACTGCCTTTCTTTCTGACATTTCTCCACCACCATCAAGCACAATAATCTATAAAAAGAAGAAGAAGAAGAAAGGAAATGTGTAGGAAACAATTATAATGTGGTTTCTAATTTTAACATTATACTATAAGAATGCATGTCCTCAAAATTTCAGTCAGGGCTCTTTTCCCAGAATAAAATCCTATTTTGTTGTCTTCTGTATTAGAAACAGTCCGTTGCATCTTGACAAGGTGTTATGAACCAAAGAAGAAAGGTCAATGATTTAAACAAGCTTTAGTAAAGCATATATAGAAGTTGTTGCTTGGCTTTCTGAAATGAATTTAAACTTCCACCTATAATAGAAAATATCTCATACATGGCCCTTCCCTCCTCTTCATAGACCACAGGTTGACCTGTACTGGAGAAGGAGAAATGCTTTGTGCCTTTGAGAAAAGTTTGCACTATCTATATCGGGTTCCTTGGTTAAATAATGTTCTTGTTGTTAAGTGCCGTTGAGTCGGTTCCAACCCATAGTGACCCTGTATAGGCTTTCCGAGGACTGGCGCATTAACCCACACAGTCTCATTATCTTTCCTTAGTTAACATCCATCCATATGTATGTGTCGTGTCTAAGTATATAATATCATGCAGTATATGCGTATGTAATTATGGCTATTACTAAGTTATCACTAAGCATTTAGTGGAGTTCTGATGTGGCGCTGTAGGTTAATATGCTGGACTGTGAAGTTGGTTAGAACCACAAGGTCAGCGGTTCAAGCTCACCAGCTGCTCTTCAGAAACCCTCAACAGGGTTGCTATGGGTTAGAGCAGATTCGGAGGCACTTAACAAGTGTTTAGTACTTTCTCAAAGAATATATCGTGTATGCTTTGTAAAATAGTGGTATTAATATTTCATTTATGTTATAACTGAGCTTCAAAAAATTTAAAGTTTTCAAAATATACATACTACCAGACAAAGTTAATATATAAATCACTTTGATAGCAAAATCTAGTCCTTTTTCTTTTTTTGAACATTATTTAAAGTAGTAACTCATACCTTGAGAATAATTGCTCAATTTCCATTGTATTCTAGATTGTTTTATCTCTTGAAGGCAGAAAATTTTTTCTCAAATCTAATTTCCATATGAGTTTTATGCCCAAGTCTTCTTTCCTTACTGGATGTGTATAGAGTTCTGCTTTTCTCTTGACTGTTGGTATGTTGTTTTTGTTGTTAAATGCCTTTGAGTCATTTCTGAGATTTCCAAGAAGCAGCTGGTGGATCTGAACCACTGAGCTTTCAGTTAGCACCCCAGTGCTTGTTCTAATGGACTCAGGTGCCATTGAGTCACTTCCAACTCATAGTGACCTTTCATAGGTTTCCAAGGAGCAGCTGGCGAATTCAAACCATAGAGCTTATGGTTAGCAGTCCAGTGCTTATATTGAAGTGCCATTCCAGGACTCCTGACCCTTAGGATTGTTGGTAAGTGCCATAGAGTCAGTCCTGACCCATAGCAGTCCTTTATAGAGTTTCCGAGGAGTGGCTGATGAGTTTAAACTTCCAAGTTTATGGTTCAAACCAAACTTGAGGTCGAGTGCTTATCCTTCAGCACCACCCAGGATTCTTAGTATAGTTATTGATAAATTTAAAAACACTCAAATATGATAGGTGGCAAATAGGAGGAAATAAAGCACAGAGATCCTGTGCAATCCTAATTTGGGACAAATCATCTCTTAAGAAATGGAGAATTCACTGAGATTGCTGATGAATCCAGTCATTCCTATGCCTATAAAACTATTGCCTTTGTAAATGACCTGTCAAAAATTACAGCCTGGAATATGCTTCTATGAATGTAGAAAACCCATTATATTGAACTATTTTCTCTTCACGCTTATCTTTTTAAGAGATGTTTATTATAATTCCACAGTCTAATATACTTTTTTTTCTTTCTCTCTCAATATAGCGATGCTCATGACTCTGTAACGGCACTCTAACTAGGGAGAACACAAAGCTAAGTTGAGTGTCCTAGGGGAAATTGTAAGAGGAGTTAGCACATTACTGAGGAAGGAGACATTATTTCAGGGAAACTTAATGATTCCGTATTTCCTAGTGATCTGAGACACAGTCCCATCTAGATAGATTACTCTGAGGCTTCTGTAAGATATTCAATTAAATTCAGTCACCTTTATTAGTGTCACTTTAAAGGCATGCATGAGAGATTTTGGCAAGATACGCTTTTCTTAGAGACACATTTATTACAATTTTTCTCTCTCTCTCTCTTTTTCTTTTTATTAAGCAAGTGCTAAAAATGTTTCTGATTCACCAAACCTGCATTCCTAGGATTGCACTAATGGGACACTTTTCATAAAGCCCTTGGCTGAGAAGTTCTGCTATTGGCCTATACCCCCATTTCTTGATTGATACAAATTATATTAAGGAAATATATGTGAACGAGATTAAAGTTTCAATTAAAACAAAAAAGGTTTTTTAAAAAAAGTTATAAATGTTTCAAAAGAGATTTTAAAATGAATTTCCTAAACAATCTGTCAGATTTTAAAAGATTGAATAGTTATAAATCTCATAATATGTATAATTTTGTTGTTGTGTGCTGTGGAGTCGGTTCTGACTCATATTGACCCTGTATTGACTTTCCAAGGAGTGATTTCTTCTTGTTAAGTGCTGTCTATTTGGTGACTCATAGTGACCTTGTATAGGGTTTCCAAGGAGTAACTTTGTTGTTAAGTGCTGTTGAGTCAGTTCTAACTCATAGCAACCATGTATAGGGTTTCCAAGAAGCAGCTGGTGAGTTTGAACCACCAACCATGTGGTTATCAGTCCAGTGCTGATCCTAGAATGAAAAACAAAGTCCTAAAAATAATAGCATGCTCACTTCTTTTCCCCTTTTTCAGTAATGGGATAACCAGTCAGTATAAACTAAATAAGGATCCCAGGTAGTACAATGGTCAAGCACTCCCCTGCTCACCAAAAGTCAGTGGTTCAAACCTACCTGCTCAGCTGCTCACTGAGAGAAAAGACCTGGTGAAACCCTATGGAATAGTTCTGCACTGACATAAAGGGTAGCTGTGATTCATAATTGACAAGATGGCATACAACTACAACAGCAGAAAGTAATGTAGCTAATGAAAGCTGCATTCTTCATTTTCTATCAGTAGAAGATCATGGTGTCTCTAATCTCCCTTCTCATAGAGAACAGTGAAACTTGTGATCAAGACTGGCAGGCAAGAACAATGGCAGTGAATAATCCTTATGACTCTTCTGGTCTTAAAGGTCTATCATTTTAGAAGAGTGCACTATTTTTTTGGACCATGTGTTGATGAGATTACTCTAGGGATGTAAGAAAATGATAATGATAAGTAGCACTTTCCTTGAACGTCATACATGAGATTCTGCTATAGAAGAAAATTCTCTTTCTAACACTCCAGTCATTATGTCCCCATCGGAACTAATAAAGAATAACTCAGCCTTTAAACAAAAGCCACTGTAGTAATATGTGTTATAGTTTACCAGATTCCTCGTGTTTTCTTTGTAAAGAAAATATAGTGTAATTTGAGACAATTTATATGACTGTATCTGTATAAATATATTTTAAATTTTGTTTAATCATCTATATCACATATGCAAAATGGTGTCTGTAATGTTTGCAACAATTTTAAAGCACAGGACTTTAAGCTTTCATAAAGAGTATGTCATTCATATTGCAGATTTTATTTTGGAGGGGGGAATGTTATTCTTTTTAAAAACTTATCATCATGATTTAGGTGAAAGTTCACAGAGCAAATTGCTTATCCATTCTACATTTTATACACATTGTACTTTGTGACATTGATTGCATCCTTGTAGTGTAGCATTACTCTTTCCATTTCCTCCCTTTGTGTTCCATTTTTCTTCATCCTTCTTTGCTGTTTCTTCCTGCTTCTGAGTTGTATCCCTGGGCAAATGTTGCCCTTTTGACCTCTTATGGTTGAATGTTGTAAGGAGTTCTTAATACCCTTGTGTTCACCATGTAGGCTTGCCTGTAGTTTAGCTTAACATTGAATCATACAGGTGAGTTCATTTACAGGCCAAAAGGATGTGAAAGACAACGATCTCAGTCTTTATGATTGAGTTGTTTTTTGTTTTGTTTTTATGATTTTGAGTTTTGTTCCAAGTGCTTGTGTGACTTTATTAAGGATCTAGTATTGAGATCCTTCTCAAAATGGTCAGCCATGGTAGACTTGCACCTTCTGGTTCTGGTCTCATGGTCTTGGAAGCTGGGCTCATGTAGTCCCTTAGTGCTTTGGACTAATTATTTCCTTGTGTCTTTGCTTTTCTCTTGTTCTCTAGACAAGGAGAGAGAGATTATAGGTTTTGATGTAACTTCTGTTGACAGTTTACAGAAAAATTATGGCTGGTAGAGGTGCGGAACATTGTTGACTTTGTTGTAGAAAATGTATTAGCCTAAAGGTCTCCATTAGTACCTGTGATCAATCAGTGCTTCCAAATGGATGTTTCATCACTGTACAGTTTGAGGAGATGAGATGATAAAGAACATTAGGAGACATGTAGAAATGGATTGCCGTCTTGCCTCAACTATTTCTGGTTATATATGACTTTGGGCATGCCACTTACTGTTTCTCTGGTTCAGTTAACTACTGGGTCATTGTGAAAATTATGCTTTTCTCCACATCATATAGTTGTTGGAGGATAAAATGAGATCATACATTTGCATAGTAAAGTGTTTATATATTTAAATATAGTGATATTTAATGATTACTTCCTTGTGACAATCTGTCACTCAAACCATAACTGTCTGTTCACTGCCTTTCATGTAAAGTCCTTTGCACCCTGCTTAGAGGGTATGTTCCTCTTTCATTGCTGGGACAGTTATTGATATTACCATTCATTTGCCCAATAAGTTTGTTGTTATAGATGCTCTTTGGATTCTGACTGCTTAGAAGCCAATTTTTAAATGCTTTATTGTAATTTATATCCTGTATAGTTAGTTGATCATTTTAAAGTTTACAACGCAATGGTTTTTAGTATAATTAATTTACAAAGTTGTGCAAGCATAACATTACCATTATGAAATCTGTAAAAGTTTTAGAAGAGAACACAGTGATCATGGATTAGGTAATGATTTCTTTGATTTGATACTGAAGCAAATGCAATAAAAAATAAGATAATATAAGTTGAAATTCATTAAATTAAAAAACTTCTGTGCTTCCAAAGATACCATCAGAGGCTATTATTCTATGCAAGTAGCCCCTGGAACATTATTGACTAGACTAGAGATGGACATTTAACTAATGGGAGACTGACAGATTTTCTCACATAGGAATTTACAAAAGAAAATAAAATTCTATAAAGACTAACTCTGTGGACCTATACCATGCAAACTTTAGGGAACTATACCTTTCATTTCCATTATTTATACCAAGGAGCAATAAAGTCAGCCAAAAGAAGATGACAAGACCACAAAAATAATAAACTCATAGTTGTATAGGTTTTCAGAGATGCCACTGACATTGCGGTTCAAATCAACGTTGCAGTCCAGCACATTAACCCACAATGCTACACTAGGTCTCATGCTACTCAAAATGTAAAGCATTTGCTTATTCTACAAGTGTTCCTGTAGGATTAGTACTGGAAACTAACCACGTCAGTAATTCAAATATAGCAGCTGCTTTGTGGGATAAAGATGAGGCTTTCTGCTCGAGGAATTGTTGTTAAGCGCCATTGAGTCAGTTCTAACCCATAGCAACACTGTGTAGGGTTTCCAAGGAGTGACTGGTGAGCTTGAACTGTTGACTTTGCTCTTCAAATGACTTTACAGTTCAGCTCATGAGCCTACAGTGCCACACCAGGACTCAAAGTACAGATTTATAGCCTTGTAAAACTGTGGCACTGTAGGATAAGTACTGGACTGCAAGGGCATTTGAGTCACAAGGTTCGTTGCTCAAACTCACCATCTGCTCCTAGGAAATCCTATACTGGATCGCTATGAGTCGGAACCAACTCAATGACACTTAAGAGCAACAGCAACTCAAAATGTGAAATGTGAATTATTACTGACTTGTGACATGCTTATTACTATTCTCTACACAAAAAGGAGATTGTATCAGAATAGGAGTTTGGTTGACATGTTCTTTTAGTAGCAAGACTTGTTCAATAGAAAAAAATAATTATGTTGATTTACATTCTGATGCAATCTTGTTATCTAGGGTGACCATTTAGAGTAGCACTCTTCTAGAATATTGGAACTTAATAAGCTTTTTGAGGAGACCTGATAAGGCACTGTAGGATAGTCACTGGACTGCTAATGGAAAAGGTTGATGGTTTAAACCCACCAGCCGCTCCTAGGAAACCATATATGAGTTGGAACTGACCTGAAAGCACTTTTTGGGGATAGTTACTTTGTCTTCCTTAACTTTTATTTTGGCTACATAGCCTGTATTTGATATAATAGCACTTAATGAATTTTAGTTAAACTGAACATGGGTGAATAGTGTATAGGATCTTGAATTTGGACTTATTATCATTTTAGAGGCAAAAAATAAGTGGGCCCATGAAATATATGACTTTAGGATCATCAGACATGTGCACAGGCTTATATTCATAGTTATAAAAATATTAAATGCTGACCAAAATATTATTATTATTACTAGGCAGGCATACCTCATTTTAGTTGTGCTTCACAGATGTTAGTGATGGTAGAAGACTGTTTTACATGTTGAAGGTTTGTGGTAACCCTATCTTGAGCAAGTTTATCAGCGCCATTTTTCCAAGAGCATGTGCTCCCTTCATCTTCCTGTGTTTCATTTTGGTAATTCTCACAATATTTCTAACTTTTTCATATTGATTGTTGTTGTTAAGTGGCATCAAGCAAGTTCTGACTCAGAATGACTAAGTAATACAGAGTTTCCACAGAGTAGCTGGTGGGTTTGAACCACCAACCTTACCATTCAAACCAACCTTGCAGTCCAGTGCTTATCCTACAGTGCCACACCAAGACTCCTTTCATATTGCCTATTTATACTTAGTAGACTACAATATAGTGTAAGCCTATTTTTTTTGTTGATAGATATGTCCACTGTGTTGCAGTGGTCTGGGGCAGAGCCTGCAATATCTCCAAGATAAGCATTTTCAAAAGATGGCCACAATTGAAGATATGAGAGCTCTGCTTTAAAGCATATAGACAACAGTATTGGTATGATCAGTTGCCATCCACTCTTGGCAGTCCAGTGTGTGTCACAGTAGAACTGTACTCGATTTTCAATTTTCAGAGGCAGGTCTGAAAACTTTTGGTTAGCAATTGAATGCATTAGTCATCTTCACTGGTAAGCAC
>NW_006408641.1:1629171-1682475 GCF_000296735.1 Chrysochloris asiatica
CTAGCAACTTTTAGTCTCAGTCTTAGAAATTCAGACTTTTCTCATCTCTGCAGTACAGAAGTGTGATTTCTTGAGGTCAGCTACACCTTTTAAGTATGTACTGTTACATATTCTATAGATTTTTAGAAGTAACTGTTTTAAGGCCCAGTAGTCACTTTTTGTGATTTTTCACACATTACTAACATTATTCAAAGGAAGATGTAGTGTTTGTTGTTATATATCCCACATGTCTTGAAAATTATATCTTATTGGTATTTTGTCATATTTGCAATTGATGATTGTATTTTTATCATCGGTCTTTTGTGGGTATAATTAGAGAATGGAAGTGTGTACACGGTTTTCTTTCACCATTTGTGCACTTCAGTTTAAAGTGGGTTTAGCTGTTGTGAGCTATTGTCTATTACTGATCAGGTGTTACAGCAGCTGGTATTGGCTCTTGCCCAGTGGGTGGACCTGCAGAGGATGTGCTTGCAGTCTGGCTATATAGTCAAAGATGTTGTCTCCTGTTGCATAGGAAAGAGAAAATCCCTCACACAAACACACACGAAAACAAGAGAGAATAAACAAACAAGGAACAGACAATGAAAGTAGAAAATAATAAGGAACAAATAATGAAAGTAGAAAATAATAAGGAACAAATAATGAAAGTAGAAAATAATAAGGAACAAATAATGAAAGTAGAAAATAATAATGAAAAAAATGAAATGAAAACAAGGAGCAACTAGAAAAAAAATAATAAAGAAACGTAATAACTATGAAGACAAAAGAATGACAGAGAAATGGAACTATAGAAGAGAAAACAAGACAGGAAATAAAAAGAAAAACACTTTGAAAACAATGGAGAGGGAGGATGTAAAAAGAAAGTGAATAAAGAATAGTAAAAGTTCAAAAGGGAAAAAGGGGAAGAAATGAGAAAAATGAAGGAAAAAAACAGTGGAATTAAAAAGGATAAAATTCAAGGAAATGAAAAGAGAAGGAGAGAAGATAAACAAACAAATACAATGAAATAAGAAAAGGAGAAAGCCAAACCTCAAAGCCACAACAAAAATCAGTGTAGCTCTTGCAACCATTTTTAAATTTTCTCCAGCAAAATTTACTTCCATGTTATATTAATGATACTGTTCAGTGATTTCCACATTCCATGGGTCACTTCTCTTTGGAATGGGCACAAAGCCTGATGCCTTGTATACTTGTTTTTATATGCTCAGCGTATAGACTGGATAAGTAGAGTAAAAGCATATATCCCTAATTTTAAACTATTCAATATTTGGTAGCTGTCTTTCAAATTTGTTGCTGAATAGAGACAGTTAATCTTTTCATTTTCAATATTAGAATAGCTAGCATATATTCTTCTTCTTTTTTTTTTTTTTTCCCGCTTGCTTATGTTATCTGCCTTATGATGTTGGAGAACAACCATATACCATAGATTTCCTGAAGAATGAACACATTTGTTTTTGAAAAAACTGCATATCTGGAAATTCCAGATGACCCTGTTGTTTTCATGAAGAACCTATACTAGTTGTTTTCATGCAAATACTATACCAAGGGACAAGACATTCAGACAAGAGGATATTGCATGGTTTAAAATCAGGGTTATATGTTTTCACTATATTTATTTAATCTGTGTGGTGAGTAAACAATTCAAGAAATTGTTTTGTATGATATGAACAAGTATACATGCAATCAGGATGTGAGGAAGACTCATGAACAACCTTTGATATGCAGGTGACATAGCCTTCCTTGCTGAAAGTGCTGAGGATTTGAAACATTTATTGATGAAAATCAAAGTATACAGATTTAAATATGGATTGCACTTCATTGTAAAGAAAATAAAAATCTCCATAACTGGACCAATAAACATCATGCTAAACAGAGAAAATATTAAAGTTGTCAAGGACTACATTTTGGTTTGTTCCACAATCAACATCTATGGGAGCAATTGTCAAAAAATCAAATAATGAATTGTACTGTGTAAAAAACCTCTTTAAAGTTTGAAGACTAAGGTGTGAATGACCCAATCACCTCATATGCATATGAAACCATATGAATAAGACCTATGCAAAATGATGCCTTTAAATTAATGTGTTGAAGACAATTATTGAATATACCATAGAATGCAAGAAGAATATACAAATTTGCCTCGAAAGAAGAACAACTGGAATACTCCATTGAAGCAAGGATGGGCAGATAGTTGACATTTTATCAGGAGGGACCAGTCCCTGGTGAAGGATATCATGCTTAGTAAAGTAGAGTCAGTGAAAAACAGGATGCCGCTCAAGGAGATGAATTGGAAAAGTGGTTACAACAATTGCCTTAAACACAGTGACTGCTGTGAAGATGGCTCAGAACACGGCATGGTTTCATTCTGTTGTACAGAGGGTTACTATGAATTGGAATTCACCGGACAGCACCTAACAACAGCAATTGGTTTAAAGTTAGCACCTCTTTGTGTACTTATTATCTCACTTTGACCTTCGTGTATTTTTGTTTTTATTGGACTTTATTTTTAGTCATTTCTTATATTGGTTTGTATAATCTGGCTTGGTTTCTGTCTCAAATCTGTTACTAGCTCATCAATTATAAACAATATAACACTTAATTGCAGTGTTATCAATAATCATTTTAGTACCAAATAATACTATGGTAGCTTTAGTAACTTAAACTTTAATTCATAGTCACTTTGGAATAATCAATAAAGAAATTTATGGTAATAAAATGTTTCATTTTTTTATGTGTAATTTTGTTAATATTGTTTGACTTGGTAAAGTCCTTTAAAATAATAAACTTCAACTAATTATAAATATTAGGTAGGTACAATTTTTAAATCTTAAGAGTATTGTTTTTAAGTTTTTGACAGGAAGTGATATCTGCTAAAGATGGATATTAACTTATTCTCTGCATGCTAGCTATTTTAGCTTAATTTATTGTTGATTAGTTTATAGTAATTGAGGTACATTTTAAGTTCAGTTAATTAGTAGTCATCTGTCAGTGTGTTGTACTGTGGTGGCTTGTGTGTTTCTCTGATTCTGGAAGCTATGCTACAGGTATTTTTTTTCTTTTTCTTAAATGTTTTATTGTGAATTATGTGATAGTTTACATGGGAGAACATTAGTTTTACATTCATTCTATCGTATATCGTCTCATTGCCATGGTTACAATCTCCTCCATGCATCATCACCCAACCAAAAGGTATACCCTGCAATCCTTCCCTGGTATCCCCAGGTCTTCAGCACACAGCCCCTCTCCCTCTCTGGATCTAAAGTTCCCAGCTGCTCCATCACTCCACGTCATCATCTCTACCTCCATTTCAGGCATCACTGCTTCTCTGGGTAGGGTCCCGCTCTCTGCTCTTCTCCCTTGATGGTCCTAGAGACCTCTGCTCCTAGACTGAAAAGTTAATCACTTCCCTCCTTGCTATAAAACATCTACCTTTACATTTCCGACCCTCACAATCAGTCCTGATAACAATTATTCGCTATTGTGTCACAAGAGACCCGTCTGCATTTCATTGCATCAGCCCCAGCTAGTCAGATTGAATACTACTCACTGCAGATTCTACCTTCCTCTAGGCCCTCTGGATCTAGGTTCCCTCTTGAAAGCTTGTAAGCCAGTCACTTCTTGCCTTTGTAGCTCCCCACCCCTCATTTTGGGTAACCAGTATCCAAGTTGCCCATCCCTGTCTACTCTGTGTGTGGAGGAGGTGGGACTGATTCTTGCTGAAAGGACTTGTTCCCTCTTTTGAGCTACTGCTTCCATAGGTGTAGGTCAAGTTCATCAAATTGTATGACAATATTTTTTTTTTTTAACCTCTTCTTTTTACTTCTGGTTGAGCTCTGATCATCCAGTCTCTGAAGACAGGATAAGTGGGTATTTTCTGCAAGTGTGGGTGTTCTTATGCATATGCTCTCTCTTCTTACTGGCTGGACACTTCACTCTCCACTCTAGTCCTCTATGGCTATGTCACTGACTCTGGGCCCAAGAGTCCCCAGGTCTTGCCACACTGCTGGCTAACCAGGTCTTCATTCGGGTTCACAGAAGTCTATTGAACATTGTAGGGCTTAGCTCAATGCTTCATTGCTGTTTTTCCCTCACTTCCCCTTATCGGTGTCGAGCATGGTCACCAATCAGAGCGTGTATTCCCATTGACTCTTAGTCTTGGAAGGGGGTTTGCACTGAGGGGACCCGACCACTTGCCTTGATGTTTCCTGAGCAAGCAAGTTGCTTGTTCTTGTAGTAACAGTCAGTCTGCCTATGTCGTTTTATATTTTTCCTATAGGTCTTTCTTTCAGAAAGTATCTTCTGTCCTTCTAGCCACTCCAGGCTGGTCTGCTCGTCCTTTCAAGTGGGAATTTCCCATCTCTGGAGATCTGGATGTGGTTCAGGCTTCCACCTATAGTCTTATGTATTGCAGAGGCTCCACAGGAAACCTCCTTCACTGGGTACGTTGTAGCCCCATTTTAGGTATTCCAATCAGTTATGGGCAGAAGACGGACTTACAAGCTTTCTATGGTGATGCTTTTCGCTATTCCTTTCTCTCCCCCTCCAGTGTCTATTTTATAATATAATGCAAGGAAAACCAAGATTCAAAAGACAGCCAAGCATCTTAACATTATTCCCCCCTTTTCCCCATTCCAACCATGGCTCAATCTCTGTATCCCAGAACCCGCTACAGGTATTTTTAATACCAGCAAGGACACCCATGCTGAATAGGTTTCAGCTGAACTTCTGTATGAAAACAGCGTAGGAAGTAGGAGAGATGGACTACTTCTGAATATTTAATCACTGAAAACCTTATCAACAGCAGTGGAAAACTGTCAGCACCAGATTATTGAATACTGAAACATGATGAAGAGCACCAGAATATTGTCAGACATAGTACCAGAAGATGAGCCCCTTAGGTTGGAAAGCACTCAAAATGCAATGGGGGTAAGAGATGCCTCCTGAAAGTAGAGTTGATCATGATAATGCAAATGGAGTAAAGCCCTCAGGACCTTCATTTGCTGATGGGGCCGAACTTAAAATGAACAGAAACAGCTGTAAATATTGATTAATGATTGGAACATGGACTGTACAAAATATGAATCTATGGAAATTGTCAAAAATGAAATGGAATGCATAAACTTCAATATCTTAGGCATTAGTGAGCTGAAATGCACTGGTATTGGCCATTATGAACCTAACAATCACATGGTTTACTATGCCAGAAATTGAAGAGGACTGGTGTCACATTCATTGTCAAAAAGAGCATATCAAGAGTAGTCATGAGGCACAACGTTGTCTGTGATAGGATAATATCCACCCACCTACAAGGAAGACCAGTTAATGCCACCATTACTCAAATTTGTTCAACAATTGCTAAAGCCAGTGATGATGAAACTGAAGAATTCTACCAACTTCTTCAGTCTGAAATTGACAAAACATGCAATCAAGATGTATTAATAATTACTGGCGATTAGAATGCAAAGACTGGAAACAAAAATGAAGGATCATTACTTGGAAAATATGGTCTTGGTGATAGAAATGATGCTTGAAATCACATGATAGAATTTTGTAAGACGAATCACTTCTTAGCTGCAAATACCTTTTTTAAGCAACATAAAAGGCTATTGAACCCATGGACTTCACCAGATGGAATACATGGAAATCAAATTTACTGCATCTGCGGAAAGAGATGGTGGAAAAGCTCCATATCCTCAGTGAAAACAAGGTCAAGGGCACATTGTGGAACAATCAATTGTTCAAATGAGAGTTCAGGCTGAAGCTGAAGAAAATTAAAACAAGTCCATGAGCTTCAAAATATATATCCCACCTGAATTTAGAGATCATCTGAAGACCAATGATGCATGAGACACTAAAGACTGAAGACTAGAAGAGTAATGGGATGACATCAAGAACATCATTCAGGAAGAATACAAAAAGTCATTAAGAAGACAAGAAAGAAAAGAACAAAATGAAGGTCAGAAGACTCTCTGAAATGTGCTTCCAGCATAGAGATGCTAAAGGATATGGAAGAAATGTGAAGATACAAGAGCTGAACAGAACATTTCAAAGGTCAACTTGAGAAGACAAAGTCAAATATTATAATGAAATGTCATAAATCTGAAGGTAGAAAACCAAGGGAAGAGCACACGCAGTGTTTCTCAACCTGAGGGAACTGTAGAAAAATTCAAGCCTCGATTTGCAGTATTGAACAAGGAGACTTGGTGTGGCACTGTGGGTTAATAAGCTGAACTGCCAAGTTGGTTTGAACCTCAAGGTCAGCGGTTCCAGCTCACCAGCCACTCCTTGGACACCCTACACAGGGTTGCTATGAGCCAGAACTGACTCAACTGCACTTAATAGCCACAGCAGCATGGAAAAATATTGAATTATGCAGAAATCATCAAAAGAAGATGAAAGGAATACGCAGAGTCACTGTACCAAAATAAATTTTCTATGTTCAACCATTTCAAGAAGTAGTAGTATATGATCAAGAGCCAATGATCCTCAAGAAAGAAATCCAAGAAGCATTGAAGACAATGGTAAAGAACAAGGCTCTGAAAATTGATGGAATACAAATTGAAATCTTTCAACAAAGGGATGCTGCGCTGGAGGCACTCACTCCTCTATGTCAAGAAATTTGGAAGACAGCTACCTGGCAAATTGACTGGAAGATATCTATATTTATGTCCATTCCAAAGAGAGGTGACCCAATGGAATGTGGAAATCATCAGACAATATCAATGATATCACATGGCAGTAAAGATAATACAAAATTGGCCACAACCATCCATTGACAGAGAGCTTCCAGAGGTTCAAGCCAGCTTCAGAAGAGTACGTGGAACATCAGGTAGGTCATGGCTGAAAGCAGAGAATACCAGGCAGATGTTTGTTGTTGTTGTTAAGTGCCATTGAGTCAGTTTCAACCCACAGCAACCCTGTATAGGATTTCCTAGGAGCAGCTGGTGAGCTTGAACCACTGACATGTGCAGTTCAAACTGACTTTGTAGTCCAGCGCATTAACCAACCCACAGCACCACATCAGGATTCCAGAGAGATGTTTAGTTTTGCTTTATTGACTACACAAAGGCTTTCAATTATGTGACTCATGACAAGCTAAGGACAACATTGTGGAGAGTGAGTATTCTAGAACACTTAACTGTGCACATGAAGAATCTGTACACACACCAAGAGGCAGTTGTTCGAACAGAACAAGGGTACAATCAATGATTTAAAATCAGGAAAGATGTGCGCCAGAGTTGTATTCTTTCACCATACTAATTTAACCTGCATGTTGAGCAAGTAATCCAGAAACTGAATAATATTGAGGAAAATTTGGCATCAGGATTGGAGGAAGACACATTAACAAACTGTGATATGCAGATGATGTAACCTTGCTTAAAGTGAAGAGGACTTAAAATACTGATGAAGATCTAAGGCCACAGCTTTCGGTATGGGTTGCATCTCAATGTAAAAAAATAAAATAAAATCTTCACCAATGGACCAATAAACAACATCCATATAAATGTAGAAAAGATTGAAGTTGTCAAAGACTTCATTTTTCTTGGATCAGCCATCAACACTCATGAAAGCAGCAGTCAAGAAATCAAATGATATATTGCATTAGGCAAGTCTCCTGCACAAGACCTCTTTAAAGTGTGGAAGCAAAGATATCTGTTTGAGGACTAAGGTGCCCATGTCTGAAGGCATAGTATTTTCAGTAACCTCATAGGCATGCAAAAACTGGACAGTGAATAAGTAAGACCATAGAGGAATTGATGCATTTATGTTATTGTGTTGGAGGAGAATATTAAAATTACCATGGGCACGAGAGATCGCAGGAGTCTGCCAGCAGTGGTAGGGTGAACACCTGGCTTGCAAGAAGATTGCCTAACCATGTAGAAATGCAGGGCACTTCTAATCATCTGGGGCTTTTATTTGACATTTTAGGCCAAGGAGCTACTACAAATGTCTCTTGTGGAAGACATAAGAAAACTGGTGACTTATTTGCTATCAAAGTATTTAATAATATAAGTTTCCTTCAACCAGTAGATGTCTGAATGAGATAATCTGAATATCTCTTCCTCCTTGGAATCCAAGATTGCCAGACTTCATCTCTCATATGTCAAGAGATCACACAACGTATTGCATTGGGCAAATCTGCTGCCCAGGAACTTTTTAAAGTATTGAAGAGCAGCGATGTCAGCTTGAAAACTAAGGTGCGCCTGACCCAAGCCATGGTATTTTCAATAACCTCATATGGATGTGAAAGCTGGACAGTGAATAAGGAAGCTCGTAGAAGAATTGATGCCTTTTGAGTTGTGGTGTTGGAGAAGAACACTGAAAGTGCCATGGGCTGCCAAAAGAACCAATAGATCTGTTTTGGAAGAAGTGCAGCCAGAGTGCTCCTTGGAGGCCAAGATGGCTAAGCTTCGAGTCTCATACTTTGGACATATTGTCAGGAGGTTAGAGTCGCTGGAGAATGATGTCATGCTGGGTAAGGTGGAGGGTCAGAGAAAAAGAGGAAGACCCCTAACGAGATGGATTGGCCAGTTGGCATGATTGATGGACTCAAGTGTAGCAGCGGTAGTGAGGTTGGCCTAGGATCGGACATTGTTTTGTTCTGCTGTGCATGGGTCGCTATGAGTCAGTTCCGACTTGATGGCACCTGACAACAACAACAACCAGGAGGGACCAGTCCTTGGAGAAGGATATCATGTGTGGTAAAGTGGAAGGTAAGAGTTAAAAAGGAAGACACCCAATGAGTTAGATTGGCACAGTGTCAGCACCAATGGACTCAGGCATAACAATGAATTTGAGGTCGGCCCAAGACAGGGAAGTGTTTCATTCTGCTGTGCAATGGGTTGCTATGAGTCAGTACCTACTCAATGGCACCTAACAACAACAACTTGATAGCTCTTGACTGTTTACTGAAATATAATGTATACTCTTTGATACAATTCTACTAGAAGTTTTGATGGTCTAGTTTTGAGGTTGTAGTTAACTTTGTTTTTACCCTAAACCTTGTTTTTAAAGTCATTCCGAATGCTGCTCTTTCCTGGGTATAAAAGCAGACCTCTTGCCACCTGGTTGATTCTGACTCATAGCAACCTGTATATGGTTTCCAAGGCTGTGACTATTTACAGGAGTATGAGCAACTGGTGGGTTTGAACTTCCAACCTTGTGGATAGCAGTGCCGTGCTCATCCTACAGTGTCAGCAGGACAGGGACCAAGCAACCAGTATTGATTTCTAATCAATCTGACCATCACTAGATATGTACTTTGGTAAGTTTTTATATCAGGTATACATTTATCATCATTTCTTAATAACAAGCAAAATAACTTTGAATTTTCTCCACAATGTCTAAATAAACAACTCAGAGAATGGAATCTACTCTAATATGATACAAAATGTGGTGCAGATTTATGTAATTTTGGCTGTTAGTGATACCCTAAAACCTTCTGCCATGGCATCCCAGAAACCCTCTATAGGGTTTCTGGGGTGCCAATATTTATGGGTACATACAACTTCCTATTTCTCTCACACAGAAACTGGGGCTTTGAATTGTGGGCCTTGTGGTGAACAGCCCAATGCCTGACCCACAGTGCCACCAGAGCTTATTGACTGCTAATGAGATGCTCTATTAATTTTTGGAGACAAAATGCAAATTACTGTCAAAATAGGACTTTATTCTAAAATGCTCTAATTTGTTTACCTTAGTCATGTTGCCATGAAGCTAATTCAGCAGACTGGATCCTTCAGCTTATAAATGACACATTATCTTGCAAAAGTCGTATGAACACTTGGTTTATAATATATGCTTGACCTCATGACGTCAAAGTCTGACCTCATATCCTAACCTGTCAGACCTTTAGGTTTCAAGTCATTTTTTTTCCCTGCGCTATTAATTAACAGCACAAAATGTTATCTGTGGTAAAGCAGATATGGTAATCAGTTAAGGGAAAACAGAATAAAAGTAGCTATGGCTCGGTAGGGAAAAGAAGAATCTATGCATTTTGCTGTCAGAAGAGAAAATATTGTTAGAATGTTGCTTTTGAAGAATGACGTTTTAAAAATAGATACAGGGAAGAGAAAACTTCCAGTTAAAATGTGCTGTTTAGCAACTTGTGCATCTAAGAAACCATGTGCAGTCTAGAACCATGTGCCAAAATAGGACCAGTGCAGTCTAGAAATTTGTTTAAAGTCATTGACATAAAGATTTCTAGTTAATCATCCCTTATTCTTCTTTCCTTTAGAATTTATTCTCCAAATATTCAACATTTTCTCCTAATTATATCAAATCTTTGGTTTCTCAGTGATCTTTTTCTACTGTTAGAGTTGGAACTGACTTGGTGGCACTAGAACAACAAGAAGTGTTCCATTATGCCTGCACAGCTGACGTGTGGGTTTATAACAAATTATTATTTTAACATACATATGTTGTATGTCCATTGTAGGCCTGGCTGTATACTAAGGCCTTAAGACTCATTTTCTCAATTAAAACTCTCAACAGTCTGAAGTTGATACTAACTATTATGAACTCAGAGCAAAGTGAAGCCTCAGTAATTTATTTATAAATGAAGTTAAGTGGCAGAACAGGTGTGGGGCTCAAGTTTTCCCATTGTGACACCCTTAAGCTTAATCTTCGCTCTTTCATATACTATCCATTGTCATTCCTAGGCTTTTTGTCTTGAAGAAAAGAAGTAATTTGTGCTCTTTGATACATAACTTGCCTATTATGTTGAAATTCTATACAAAGGTGAATAATAATAAACATAAAATAAGGAGTAAAAGGGTGGTCATAGTAAGAGGCATCATTGTCTATTATATTTTGATTTAGTGCTGAATGATTTTATTCTGTTAAGTTACTTTAAAATTAGTTTCAATGTATATTAACATCTTGGATTGTGTGCTAATTATGCCAGTAGCCTTTCTACATAGAATTCCAATGAGACAAGGCATGCATTGTGAGATGAAATGCTTTTCATTTCAGCCGTGTAAACAGCACCACATTTCATGGAGTAAAAATCCATTGATCTCAGCTAGCAGAGAGCATTGTTCAAATTGGCCAGTCCTCGCTTTCTATTTTTGCTTTACTTTCTGTTGTCTCAGACTTTTATACCTGAAACTAAGACTGTTGCAAATAAATCTAAGATCAATTAGGATTCTATGTGTTACAACAGATTTTCTTTGCCTTATGGTCAACTTTGCAATTTGTGATTAAAGTATTGGTGGGAAATATATTGTACATAATGAGTAAACACTGCTGTTTCTTCATAGCTTTTTGTTTTAAATAGAATCACATGTATATATGGTAATTCTTATGCATACGATAGCTATGATTCTATATATTATTTAGGGAAATTGTGCATTAACCCCAATAAATTGAGTAATTTTATAAATTATGGGTTTTGTACCATTTATTTTATTTATATTTATTTTTTCATTACTCTAGGAGGAAATAGTAACAGTGCTTTGTTTTAGATTTGATAATAAAATAGTCGGAGGAAGAGTTATTATGAGAGCTAATATTTGTATGCAAATATTATTTAAAAGTTTACATAGTAATGGCTTTAATAGCACTCTGTATGATTTTGGTTGATACAGTTTTTCTATTAATGTCACTGCTTTAAGGTAAGATAACTGGATTCAATGTTTCCTAGTATGCTGAGAAATGCTGGTGTTATTTGTAAATGTGTCCTTATAGGCTAAGCGTTGAACTGAAAACTGAAAGTTTGGTGGTTCAAACTCATCAGCTACTGCTCAGAAACCCTATGCCAGGGCCATCCTTGTGCTCAGTGTATGTATATATATGTATTGTTGTTAGGTGCCATTGAGTTGGTACCTTATGTGCAGCAGAACAAAACCCTGCCTGAACCTAGGCCAGCCTCACTATTGTTGCCACATTTGAGTCCATTGATGCTACCACTTGGTCAATCCACCGCACTGGGGGTCTTCCTCTTTTTTTCTGACCCTCCACCTTAACAAAAATGGTATTCTTCTCCAGTGACTGGTCCCTCCTGACAATATGTTCGAAATATGAGAGATGAAGTTTGGCCATTCTGGCCTCCAAAGAGCACTCTGGCTTCACTTCTTCCAACACAAATCTGTTGGTTCTTTTGGCAGCCCATGGCACTTTCAGTATTCTCCTCCAACACCATAATTCAAAGCATCATTTCTTCTAATGTCTTCCTTACTCACTGTCCAGCTTTCGCATGCATATGAGGTTATTGACAATACCATGGCTTGGGTCAGGTGCACCTTAGTCCTCAAGCTGACATATTTACTCTTCAACACTTTAAAAAGGTCTTGTGCAGCAGATTTGCCTAATAGAATACATCATATGATTTCTTGACTGCTGCTTCCGTGAGTGTTGATAGTTGATCTAGAAGAATGAAGTCCTTACAACTTCAATCTTTTCTCCGTTGATGACAGTGTTGTTTATTGGTCCAGAGGTGAGGATTTTTGTTTTCTTTATATTGCGATGCAACCCATACTGAAAGCTGTACTCTTTGATCTTCATGAGTAAATATTTTACGTCCTCTTCAATATCAGCAAGCAAGGTTGTATTATCTGCATATCACAGGTTGGTAATATGTCTTTTTTTATTTTAAACCATTCATTGTTCCCATGTTCTGTTCGAACAGCTGCCTCTTGGTCCAGGTACAGATTCCTCATTAGCACAATTAAGTGTTCCAGAATACTCATATTTTGCAGTGTTGTCCATAGCTTGTCATGATCCACACAATCAAAAGTCTTTGCATAGTCAATAAAGCACAGGTAAACATCTTTCTGGTATTCTCTGCTTTCAGCCAAGATCCATCGGATATTAGCAATGATATCCCTCATTCCAAGGCCTCTTCTGAATCTGGCTTAAACCTCTGCAAGTTCTCTGTCAATGTATGCTTGCAGCCATTTTTGTATTACCTTTAGTAAAACTTTACTCGCATGGGATATCAAAGATATTGTCCGATGATTTCCGCATTCTGTTGGGTCACCTCTCTTTGGAATGGGCACAAATATTGATCTCTTCCAATCAGTCAGCCAGATAGTTTTCTTCCAAATTTCTTGGCATAGATGATTGAGTACCTCCAGCGCCACCTCACTTTCTTGAAAAATTTCAAATTTTATTCCATCAATTCCTGGTGCCTTGTTCTTTGACAATTCTTCAATACATCTTGGACTTCCTCCTTCAGTATCATTGGCTCTTGATCATATGCTACCTCTTGAAACAGTTGAACATCAACCGTTTTCTTTTGGTACAGTGACTCTGTGTATTCCTTCCATCTTTTTTTGATGTTTTCTGCATCATTCAATAATTTGCCTAGAGAATCTTTCAATAACTGAAGTTGGAGCTTGAATTTTTTCTTCAGTTCCCCCAGCTTGAGAAATGCTGAGCATGTTCTTCGCTTTTGGTTTTCTGATTCCAGATCTTTGAACATTTTGTTGAAATATTTGGCTTTATCTTCTGGAACTGATCTTTGAAAATTTCTGTTCAGCTCTTGTACCTCCTCATTTCTTCCATTTGCTTTAGCATCTCTACACTGGAGAGCAAGTTTCAGTGTCTCTTCTGACATCCATTTTGACCTTTTCCTTCTTTCTTGTCTTCTTAATGACTTTTTGCTCTCTTCATATATGATGTTTTTGATGTCATCCCAGAATTCTTGTGGTCTTTGGTCTTTAGTGTTTAATATATATGTATATAACATACAAGGTCAGAAGCTCAAACCCACCAGCAGCTCCTGGAAATCCTATGCTTTTACACTCACCATCTAGTGATGATAGTAATAACACACTTGTCTAAGAGTAGATATGTAGGTAGGCATGCAAATGGAATAGCTGTAGGAAAGTGAATGAGAGTAAACCCATGTGTATATATAGGTTTGGCAGATATATTTCTACATATGTACTCGTATTTGCATGTGTGACAAACATATCCAAGGATATTATAGAGCATGTTGTTGTTGTGTGCTGTTGTGCTGTTTCTGACTCAAAGAAGCCCCTCTATAGGTTTTCCAAAGCTATAAATCTTTATGGGAGAAGAAAGCCTCATCTTCGTCCTGTGGAGCATCTGGTGTATTTTAACTGCTCACCATCAGTTAGCACTTCATCATGTAACCGTTACATAATCAAGGGTCCCAAGGTAGGGCATACAGGGGCAAAGGTCTGAAACTTTTGTAAACACCACCAGGCACCTTGAAAGACCTGTTGTGCTTGTGGACTTACGGCCATAGCCTGAGGGGACACTAAGATCAATTGCCATAACATAATCCATAAAGGCCATGTTCTACAGACTACTTTGTTGAATTGTAACTGACTTCATAAAAACTTGTAAGCAGCCATCTAAGGTGCAACTATTAGTCTATCACAGTCTGTAGAAAAGAAGGAATAATATCATTGACTCTAGGAAACAATGAGTCCAAAGTACTAATAGACCCCACAGAACATAGCCGTGTTCACTTCCCTGACACCAGAAGAACTAACTTTTTCCCTGCTATAAGTACCAACTGCTCTGTTCAGGTCATAATACAAGATTCCAGTCAGAGAGGGAGAAAACAAATGTACAAGAATTCAAAATTCATAAAAACAAAATAAAACAAAACAACCAGATTTACTGGTAGAACCCTCAAGAATGTGACCCTTCAAGCCTGGATCTGAACACAACATTAGACAGACCTGTAGAGCAAAAAAATTACACTAAGAAGGAAAATAAATACCCCTCAGTATACTCAACTGTGAGACCAAAAGTGCACATCTGTACAAAAAACGCAGAGGTAAGGTAGGGGCAGAAAACAGAACAAATTGAAACAGGAATCATTTGGAAGGAGATTGGAAGAGTACTTTTACATTGAGGGGATTTGAAACAATGTATATAACTTTTTGCAGTGGAAAAATGATTTACTCTGTAGTCTTTCTTCCAATGGGTAAAAAAAAGGGATGTCTACAATAACTGTTACAGAGACTACTGTTTATGAGAATTAGATAGTAAAGGAATGACAGTGTTCAAATCTATCATAAGGAATTTCCTTAAGTCACATGTAACTAATAGATGAGGGGACTTCAAAAAGCTGGTGGAAAATGGATTGAAAAGATAATAGGATTTTTCCATGAGCTCTTTTAAGCCCTCTTATACTCCAAAGCAAATGTATAGTAATATTTAAAATTTCTGCCTTGGGGAGCATGAGACTTCTATGTGAGACTTGGCTAAAATCTTGCTGAGTCCTTTAAAATGGTGGGCTTCAGTATAGATTTGAAATCTGGAAAAATTGATAATAGATTAAACAAAGAGTGTTTTCATTCTGGAAAGTTAGAGAATGAAGGACTGAAGGATGTATGGAGAAGAAAGAAGTAAGACTGGGAGGCAATGAAGAAGTCTCTAGAAACATAAAACAAGTATAGGGGCAAAGGAAAAGTAATGATACCTGATTCATTTGAGATTTGTTCATTTTACTCTATGTAAACTTTACCTACAAAAGGGAAACTAGCAATTAACTCTACTTAATGCTTTGCCTAAGGAGCTCTGGTAGCGTAGTGGTTACGAATCGGGCTGCGAACCTTAAGGCCAGCAGTTCGAAACTACCAGCTGTTCCGCGGGAGAAAGATGAGGCATTCTGCTCCCGTAAAGATTTACAGCCTCGGAAACCCTGTACAGGGTCGCTGTGGGTCGGAAACGACTCAACGGCACTTAACAACTACAACAACAACAATGCTTTGCCTTTTGACGTATTTAAGAGTGAAGTAAGCTGATGTCTGCCACAGAACTTGAAAAATACAGAAAATTAGGTTGGATTCTTGGGATAGAGGGATATATAGAAGAATGGCACAAAAAGTAATAAAGCAAAGATAAAATAATATTAATTTTTGCATCTAGATGCTGGGCTTATGCATTTCATTGTGCATTTTCTGAACATTTTGTTGAGGGAAAGTAGTATTACTGGCCACTACTCACTCATCTGTCAGTTTGTTTTACTGTGGATGCTTATACACTTCTGGGTGCATTTACGATGCCACTGGCATATTAAAGACCAGAATGGTCACCCATAGTGGATAGGTTTCAGCAGAGCTTCTAGACTAAGACAAACTTGGAAGAAAGAGAGACAGACTATATCTGAATGGTTAGGCACTGAAAACCTTATGAATAGCCATAGAACCTTTTTTCAGATATAGTGCTGCAAAGATTATAACATTATGAATGGCATCAAAATTATATCAGATCTGGTGTCCAGGTGTGGTGGCATTGGATAAGGACTCGACCTCAAGGTCATTTTGAACTGCCAACTGTGATAGAATCCATAATGCCAAGTCAGAAAACTGAAAACAGAAGTGTTCAAAAAACACTTTTTGATAAATTTATGTATTGTACAAGCACTGTTTACCTCCATGAAGTCCCGAATGTCCTTCTGAAACTGTTGATATCCTGGCTGGATAAACTATGTATCTAATCACAATTGTATCTATTTTTGCCAACCTTTTTAATAAAAAAGGATTTATAGTGCACATACATTCTGCAGAAGTTTCTTTAAGTGATGTGACCCTGATATATTGTAAAACAGATGTGCAATAGCAATGTTTATACTTAAATTACTTCTGAGCATGCTGGACCTCTATATGAGGATTGTTGTTGTTGTTAAGTGCCATAGCGACCCTGTATAGGGTTTCTGAGGGGCAGCTGGTGAGCTTGAACCACCAACCTTGCAGTTCAAATGGCTTTGCTGTTTAATGTATTAACCCACAGTGCCACACAGGGCTCCCTAAATGATGCAAACAGATAATGCACTCAACTGCCAACTGAAATTCTGGAGGTTCTAATCCAGCCAGAGGTTGAATGGAAAGAGAAGGCTTGTATTCTATTTCTGACATTTCAACGTTGAAAGCCCTATGGAATCTACTCAGATGCTATTAGTATCACCATGAATCAGAGTAAATTCCACAGCAACTGGTTTAACTGTTGTTGTTGTTGTTAAATGCCATTGAGTCAGTTCTGACCCATAGCGACCCTATAGAGGGTTTCCAAGGAGTGACTGGTAGGCTTGAACCACCAACCTTGAAGTTCAAACTGACTTTGCAGTCTAGCACATTAACCCACAGCGCCACTCTTGTTGACAAATCAAAGATAGATTAACATAGGCATTAGGGAACTAAACTAAAGCAGACAAGAAAACAAAAGTTGAAAATTGCCCTTAAGCAGAGATTATTGTCTTAAGCCAAAGGGATATCATTAACACTGGAATAGACAGAATCCTTCTAGAGTTATATGCTTTGGAGACTTCCAGCACTTCCCTGACCAGGCAACTCAGGTTGGACAGGCTCCAGGGAAAAGGGGCAGACTCACACAAAGGAAACCTCCATCTAGCAGACAGACAGCTTTTGAGCAAACACAAGATCTTATATTTCAACATTCTGAACTCGTTTTTTTAAAAGATCAAATTGCTGAGGAATTACAGGCATTTTGAGCTTTTGCATGTCTGCACGGGGCTCTGGCTCCCACACTGGCAAGTGCCTCCGCCCCCTGCAGAGCTTGGAGTGCAGGGCTAGAGCAACCCTGTTTAGAAGGCTGCATTTCCAGAGGAGTGGAAGCATAAACTAACAAAGCCGAACAAATAGAGAGGGATATCATCGAGGATATCAGGAAATTCCAGGTACCCACGGTACAGAGAGACAGAGGCATTTTTTACATCATCAGATACAGACACCACCTCCCTGCAGCCACTTCCTCCCCCACCACCCCAACTGCCTCGGCCTAGACCAGCCCTCTGCCAAGCCACCGAGGTTCAGGAACGCCCGCCCAAGGCACAGGACTGCCCACTGAGGCCAAGGCCTTCCTCAGGCCCAGACACGCCCAATGAGGCCAAGATCTGCCCCGAGGCCCAACCCGCCTACAGACTGGTCACAAAGTCACAGGCCCAACCAAGGCCCAAATCGCCTACCCGCCACATGGCCCAGGCGGTCCAGAGCCTGGTCACCACCGAGGTTCAGGGCCCCTGAGGCCCAACTCACCGCACAGCCTGGTCGCCAAGGCCCAGGCCCCTGAGGCCCAACCCGCCCACAGACTGGTCACAAAGGCCCAGGACCAACCAAGGCCCAAATCACCTACCCGCCACGTGGCCCAGGCAGACCAGGACCCCTGAAGCCCAACCCAGCTCGTAGCACGGTTGCTGAGGCCCAGGGCCCCTGAGGCCCAACCCGCCCTCAGCCCGGTCCCTGAGGCACAGGCCCCCTGAGGCCCAAGGCGCCCAATGCCCAGCTGATGATACCCAGGCCCCCTGAGGCCGAAACCGCCTGCCAAGTCCCAAACCACCTGCCCGAGGCCCAACCCTCCTGCAGCCCGGTCGCTGACGCCTAGGCCCCCAGAGGCCCAAACAGCCTGTCCTAGGCTCAATCCACCCGCCCGAGGCCCAAACAGCCTGCCGCCGAGGCCCAGGCCCAACTGAGGCCGAAATTGCCCACCCGCCGCCCACCCACCACCTATCTCCTGATCATATTACCAATAATTATAATAAAATAAGAATAATCATGCCCAATAAGAAACAATTAACATTATTGAAGCATGTCCAAAAGCAGAAAAGAGGATCAGATGCAAATGACCTGGAGACAGAAAAAGGCTTCATAGAGGAGGAGGAGCAGGTTCCAGATATGCCTGAGAGGGAATTCAGAAGACTGATATGGAAACAAATTCAAATACTCTGAAAAGGGATAGAGGAAAATAAGGAAGAAGTAACAAAAGTGCTGCAGGAACAATCTAATAGGATTGACACAGCACTGGAAACAATTCAAAACCTGCAAAAAGATGTCCAGGTGATCAATTACAAGATATCAGAAATAGACAACAGGCTGAAAGGTGAGAGGAGCAGACTAGAAGAGATGGAAGCCAGAACTAGTGAGCTGGAAGACAAATGTCTCAATACTGCCAAGATAGAAGAGCAAGCAGCTAAAAGGATAAAACAATCCGAAGAGAGTCTAAGATTCATGTTGGACAACATGAAGAGGAATAATGTAAGAATTATTGGCATTCCGGAACAATAAGAATCCAAGAAATCCACAGAGAAGATAGTTGAGGAGCTTCTGGAAGAAAACTTCCCTAACATCTTGAAAGACGAGAAGATAGACATTCAAGAAGCCCTATGTACTCCAGGAAGGATAGACCCCAAAAGAAAGTCCCCAAGACATATAATAATCAGACTCTCCAAAATCAAAGACAAGGAAAGAATACTAAAAGCGGCCAAGGAGAAAAGAAGTATAACTTATAAAGGCAAGCAAATTAGATTAAGTGCTGACTACTCAGAACAAACCATGCACGCAAGAAGGCAATGGGGAGACATATACAAAACCTTGCAAGAAAAAAAACTGTCAACCAAGAATCGTCTAGCCAGCAAAACTATCAATTAAATATGATGGTGTAATCAAAACATTTCAGGATAAACAGAATCTGAGGGATTTTATCAAAACCAACCTAGCACTTCAAAACATCCTAAAGGGAGTTCTGGGGATGGAGAACCAACGAGAACATACGACAAACAGAGATTGACAGGAATGGCAACCCCACCTGGAATACAGCCATCAGAAAGCAGAATCCAGAACAGAACAAGACTACAGCAACAAACACAAGGGAGTACAGAGATCAAGGGAAGGACATAAACATATCAATGTCAAAGAAGGGACAAACACAGCAACAGAAACCCAGGTGGTGGGGAAGCCAGGTAAATTACAGGATGCAATTGAGTATCCTAAATGCAGAGAAAAGTTAGTGTACTACAAGGTAACTCCAAAGAAAGTCAACACTCCACAACATATCATAAAAACAAACCCCCAAATAGAACAAGCGAACAGAGAAACTAGGAAGAAACTGACCAGAATCAACTCAAAAAACACAAACCCAATTCAAGAAGGAAAGCAGAACCAAAGAACAAACAACACCACCAAAAAAGTAACATAATGACAGCAATCAATTCACACTTATCAATAATTACATTGAATGTCAATGGATTGAATGCACCAGTAAAGAGACAAAGAGTGGCAGAATGGATAAGAAAACAAAATCCATCAATATGCTGCCTACAAGAGACACACCTTACACAGAAAGACAAAAACAGGCTGAGAGTCAAAGGATGGAAGAAAATATACCAAGCCAACAACAGGAATAAACAAGCAGGAGTGGCTATACTAATCTCAGACAAAGTGGACTTTAAGATAAAAACTAGCTTAAGAGACAAAGAAGGACTATCTCATGCTCAAAGGGTCAATCGAGCAAGACGACATAACTATAATAAACATATATGCTCCCAAAAAAAAAGCACCAAGATACATGAAGCAAACCTTAATGGAATTGAAGAAAGAAATAGATAAATCCACAATTATAGTAGGAGATTTCAACACACCACTCTCGAAAAGGGATAGAACAACCAGAAAGAAATTTGACAATGCTACAGAGGAACTTAACAACACAATCAACCATCTCGATCTCATAGATGTATACAGAGCATTCTATCCAACAACAGCACAATACACATTCTTCTCCAGTGCACATGGAACATTCTCCAGAATTGACCATGTGTTAGGCCACAAAGCAAGCCTCCATAAATTCACAACCATCAAAATTCTACGGAGCATCTTCTCAGACCACAACGCTATAAAACTAGAAATTAACAATAAGAAAACCAAAACAATAAAGTCATATACATGGAAACTGAACAACACTCTGCTGAAAAGTGACTGGGTAAAAGAAGAAATTAAACGTGAATTCACAAAGTTCCTAGAAACAAACGAGAATGAAAACACAACCTACCAAAATCTTTGGGACACGGCGAAAGCAGTCCTGAGAGGTCAATTTATTAATAAATGCACACATCCAAAAAGAGGAAAGAGACAAAATCAACACATTAACACGTCACCTTCAACAACTAGAAGCAGACCAGCAGAGGAAACCTACAGTCACCAAAAGAAGGGAAATAATAAAGATAGAGTTATATGCTTTAATGTTTTCAGAAAGTTACTTTCTTTTGTTCTCTCAGTTATGCCTCATTAATATTCTGGCATGTACAATTAAGAATGTTTCAGATTTCTCTAACATTTGTTTTACCTATGGGGCAAATAATGTTTTCTGGCTAACAGAAAGATGAGGCAAATCGTCTTTAAAGTTTCTGAGGTCAACTAGTTACTGTTGATTTATCCATCTCCCCACGGATAATTTGCATGGGAGAGGCTCTGGTTTTTCTGATGACCAGAGGTCAGTCTCTCCTCATTTCCTATACATCCCTATTCCATTTTTCCCAGAATTAGTACTCAAGGTGGTTAACAAAATGCTTTTTAAGTTTAAATACTTAAATATTCTGATTTTTAACTTTATTAACCAATATAACTTAAATTGCATTTTACTTACTACGAATTTCCAGTATCATGTAACTTAATGGTGTGTTTTGTATTTTGTCTTTAAACATTGAATAAGCTACAGCTCTGCTATATACTGATATCACGATACTTATTTCATGAACAATTTATATGATTAATGTATCAATATTTAATTTATTCACATTTTGTTTACTCCTGCCTTGATTTGAATGATGACTATATTGTTTTAGTGTGTTCGTCAGTAAGAATGAAATAACCATACCTTAGAAACTTATGGAAGATATAAAGCTGTGAGAATTTCAGAACAGATTTTTTATGGCAATGAAATTGTCACTGACCAGATTCTTATTGTAGATGCATTACTTTTCAACACATTCATCAAGACCAGGACCTTGATGGTGACTGGACTTTATGGATCTATAGTACAGTACCTCTATGCACTTCCTAGAAATCCATTACATAGTATAGACTGTGTTTTCCCAAGCCTAACACTAAGGGGATTGATGAGTTTTCCTGTAAGATTACATAATCAGAAAAACCTTGAAATGGAAATTCTTTTAAGCAGTCATCTAGGTCAAATATTTGCTTCTTTATAGAATTCTTCATGAACCAGCCAAGGCAGGCTACAGAAGGTCCTGTACAGGAGAAAAATTTTATTCTATTTAAATAATTCCTCTTACGAATCCAGTCTTTCTTATGTTTAGTGACTAGTCTGAATGTTTTCTGTGTACCTTAAGCATTTATTCATTTAAACGTCAACTCTATAGAAATGAATTTTGGTAACACCAATACCATAACAGCCTTGATTTATGAATTATAAAATTTATATGTAATTTTGTATAAAACCAGTTGAACATGTTGTTGTTAGGTGCCATTGAGTGTTTACTGACCTTTAGCGACCGTATGCACAGCAGAACGAAGCACTGCACGATCCTGGGCCAACCTCACTACTGTTGCCATGCTTGAGTCCATCAATGCTGCCACTTGGTCAATCCATCTCCTTCTCCAGTGACTGGTCCCTCCTGACAATATGTCCAAAGTATGAGAGATGAAATTTGACCATCTTGGCCTTCAAGGAGCACTCTGGCTGCACTTCTTCCAAAACAGATCTATTGGTTCTTTTGGAAGCCCATGGCACTTTCAATATTCTCCTCCAACACCATGTCTCAAAAGCTTCAATTCTTCTACAGTCTTCCTTATTCACTGTCCAGCTTTCACATGCATATGAGGTTATTGAAAATGCCATGGCTTGGGTCAGGCACACCTTAGTCCTCAAGCTGACATCTTTGCTCTTGAACAATTTAAAAAGGTCTTGTGCAGCAGATTTGACTAATACAATACGTCATTTGATTTCTTGACTGCTGCTTCCATGACTGTTGATAGCTGAACATCATACATGAAGAAAGCAAAAAGTCATTAAGAAGATAAGAAAGAAAGAAAAGGTCAATTAACATGTTTGATGCAGGTTTGCCAAAAACGTCAAATTGTAAATAATGCAATATCTAAAAAGCAATTAAAACAAAGCATTTCTATAGTATGATCTAGGTGCCTTTAAAGAGCAGAAAGTTATTGTGACACAATTCTGGAAACAGGCTAGGGATGTGAATTCATTATATTGGCAGTGCCATGTCATCTCTATTTGCTCTCGGGGAAAAATCTCTTTCTTTGTCTATAGTAGCTTCCAGTTGACAGAGTGGTCCTTGGCATTTCTTTTCTAGTAGACGTGTCTCCATGCTGTTGTCTTTGCTCTTGAACACTTTAAAAAAGATCTTGTGCAGCAGATTTCCTAATGCAATACATAATTTGATTTTTTTTTTTTTTTTGCTGCTTCCATGAGCATATGTTGTAGATCCAAGCAAAATAAAGTCCTTGATAACTTCCATTTTTCTCCATTTATTATGATATTTATTAGTACAGTTGTGAGGATTTTTGTTCTCTTTACAGTGAGGGGCAACCCATATTGAAGATTGTGATCTTTGGTTTTCATTAGTAAGTATTTTAGATTCTCTTCACTTTCAGCAAGCAAGGTTATATCATCTGCCATCGAGTCCAGGTTGTCCATGAGTCTTCCTCTAATCCTCATGCCACATTCTTCATATAATCCAGCTTCTCACATTATTTGCTCAGCATACACTTTGAATACGAACTGTGAAAGGTTACATCCTTGGCTCATACCTTACCTGACTTTAAACCATTTAGTATCCTCTTGTTTTGTTGAGCTAAACTGCCTCTTTTTCTATGTACACGTTCCTCATGAGCACAATTAAGTGTTCTGGAACACCCATTCTTTGCAATATTATCCATAGCTTGAAATTTGAGCTTTTGCAGACTCAGTAAAGCACATATGGACATCTTTCTGGTATTCTCTGTTTTCAGCAGATGATCTGTTACACAGTTTGCCCCTGAGCTTTTTATGGTCAGTGATGTTGAGCTTCTTTACCATCTTTTCCCACAAATATGGTCAATTTGATTCTATGTATATATACCATCTGGTGAAGTCCAAGTGTATAATTGCCTTTTATGTCTTTATAACAAAGGTATTTACTGTGAATCAATCATTGGTCATACAAAATCCTGTCATGCATAATGCATTCTATCCAGCATCATTTCTATGACTGAGACCATATTTTCAAACGACTGATTCTTCTTTGTTTCTGACTTTCATATAACAATCACCAGTAATTATCAGTGCATCTTGAATGCATGTTTGATCAATTTCAGACAGAAGTTGGTAGAATTCTTCAATTTCATCATCATTGGCTTTAGTGGCTGATTTGGGAATTTGAATAATAGTGATATTAACTGGTCTTTCATTATAGGTATATTGATAATTAACTTATCACAGACAGCATTGTACTCCAAGATAGATTTTGAAATGTTATTTTTAATGATGAATGTGACACCTTTCTTCTTCAACTTGTCATTCCTGTTATAGTAAACCTGATGATTGTAAAAATCAAAATGGCCAATATCTGTCCATTTCAGCTCACGAATCTTTAAGATATCTATCTATATGCATCCCATTTTAATTATTACAACTTTCATTTTTCCTAGATTCATATTTCATTACAAGTGTTTATGGATATTTGCTGCTCTTTCTTCTCATTTTGAATTGTGTACCATCAGTAAATGAAGGTACAGAAAGTTTTCCTTAATTCATGTCATCATAGCCAACTGTATTTTGAGGAGGCAGCATGTCCCCAGTTGTATTTTGAATGTGCTCTGATCTGAGGGGCTCATCTTCCAGTACTATATCTGACAATATTCTGTACTTTTATTAGAAAAGCATTTAGATTAAACCTACTCTATTCCAGTATAACCTCCTGTTACCCGATCACACCTTCAAATAATCTATTTCCAAACAAGGCTACATCCGCAGTTAGAGGAATTAGAACTTTAACATATTCTTGTTGGAAACATGATTCAGTACAAAACAGATGTCATAGTATTTTCCTACTTCTGATTGCTACACAGGTTCTCCGGACATGTGAATGTAAACATGAGTTAGACCATGCTTTTGTCTCTAGACAGGAACCTGTTCTGTTTCTTAACATCCCATGCTAAAAAATCAGTGCATGCTTTCTTTTATTCCAAGTTCTTACTTTATTGGCACACCACCATATAGTCCAGAAGAGCCTCTGGTAGGAAAGAGTAAAGGGATTTAGTGAAGAAAACTATGGAACTTTGTTAATTGAGTGTAATATTAATCTCATGTGCCTAGTAAAAGGATTCAGAGAAGATTAAAAAGGAAAGAGAAGAAAGATGGCTAAAGTAGAATCATGTACCCCGAGTAATCCTATGACAGTTACTACTTGATTCCTGAAGTCAATATTAACATGGAATTTTGCACATCTCTGGCCCTGCTGCAGCAGTAAGCTAAAGTCTTGTTTAAGTGTTTTGTTATTGTTACTCTTTATTAAATATACAAGGAACTTCAAAAGGTTCATTGAAAAAATGGAATTGAAAGATAGTGGAACCTTTCTATATAGCTTTTGAAGTTGTCTCATATGAAATGATTTCTTCTGACTGCCAAATTAAAATGCAACTAATAACCAATAGTAATTTTCTCATATGAAAAACAAAAATGAAAGGAGTATGCCTTTTTTGAGAAGGAAGACAGTCTCAGTATTATTCTGTATTCTGTGCCACTTTTCCCCAACTTGTGTAACAAATAATGATAGATTAAAAAGGTATCCCTTTCCCTCGATACTCTCCACAATTTTGTAGTATCTTTAGAATCCATTATAAATAAAGAAGAGCTGCCTCCTCAAAATAGAACTGACTGTGTATGGAGCAAAGTTTTGGGAACCTTCATTTGCTGATGGGGCACACTCAAATTGAGAAGAAATAGATGTAAACATTCATTAGTAATTGGAATACAGAATGCAAGAAAATGAATTTCGAAAATTTGGAATTCATCAAAAATTAAATGAAACACATAAATACCAATATCCTATGCATTAGTGGTGTGATAGCGTAGTGGTTACGAATCGGGCTGCGAACCTAAAGGTCAGCGGTTAGAAACTACCAGCCGCTCCGTGGGAGAAAGATAAGGCTTTCTACTCCCGTAAGGATTTACACCCTCGGAAACCCTGTACAGGGTTGCTATGGGTCGGAACCGACTCGACGGCACTTAACAACAATAACAACAACATGCATTAGTGGTGTGATACTGTGGGTTAATGCACTGGATTGCAAAATTGGTTTGAACCTCAAGGTCAGTGGTTCGTGCTCACCAGTCGCTGCTCAGAAACCCATAGGGTTGCTATGGGTCAGATCAAACTCAGTGAGGCACTTAACAACAACAATGCATTAGTGAACTGAAATGTAATGATATTGGTCATTTAGAATAAGATAATCATATGATTTAGTATTCCTGGAATGATAAAGAAGAATGGTGTGGCATTCATTGCTAAAAAGAGCTTTCAAATTCTGTTTTGTTTTTTTTTTCCTTTATCAAAAGTTATTTTATTATTATTTTTTAATGCTTTATTGCGGATTATGTAACAGTTTACATGGAAGAACATTAGCTTCACATTGATCCCATCGTATATATTTTCCTTGCCATGGTTACAATCTCCTCCACGCAACATCCACCAACCACAGGGTATAACCCGAAAGCCTGCCCCCTCTCCCTCTCCAGGTCCAAAGTCCCCAGCTGCTCAGTTCTCCATGTCATCATCTTTGCCTCTATCTCTG
Source organism: Chrysochloris asiatica (assembly GCF_000296735.1). Taxonomy (NCBI): domain Eukaryota; kingdom Metazoa; phylum Chordata; class Mammalia; order Afrosoricida; family Chrysochloridae; genus Chrysochloris; species Chrysochloris asiatica. The sequence continues at coordinate 1,655,697 of NW_006408641.1, forward strand.
GCATCACTGCTTCTCTGAGTAGGGTTCTGTTCTCTGCTTTTCTCCCTTGATGGTCCCAGGGACCTCCACTCCTAGACTACAAAGTTAGTCCATCCCCTCCTTTTGCTACAAAACATCTACCTTTACATTTCCAGCCCTTACAATCAGTCCTGATAACAATTATTCACCATCGTATTGCAAGAGACCTATCTGCATCTTATTTCCTTGGCCCCACATAGACAGATTGGATGCTACTCAGTGGAAAGTCTACCTAGCTCCTTGCCCTCTGGATCTAGGTTCCATCTTGAAAGCTTGTAAGCCAGTCACTCCTTGCCTCTATAGCCCTCCCAATCAGTGTAGCCAATGTCCAAATTGCCTATCCATATCCTCTCCATGTGTGGAGGGGTTGGGAATAATCCTTGCTGTAAAGATTTCTTCCCTTTTTTGAGCTACTGCATCCATAGGTGTAGGTCAAGTTCATCAAATTGCATCAGATTACTCTGTTTTTCTTCTTCTAGTGTAGCTATGATCATCCAGCCGTTGAGGCCAGGTCAACTGGGTATTATCTGCAAGTGTAGGTGTACTTATGCTCGTGGTCTCCCTTCTTATCAGCTGACCACTTCACTCTCCACTCTAGTCCTCTGTGGTTATGTCACTGACTCTGGGTCCAAGAGTCCCCAGGTCTTGTAACACTGCTGGTCAACCATGTCTCCACCCAGTTCACAGGAGTCTATTGAATGTTGTAGGGCTTAGCTTGCCACTTCATTGCTGCTTTTCCTTCACTTACCCTTATCGGTGACATACGTGGTCACCAATCAGTGTGTATTCCTACTGGGTCTTAGTCTTAGAAGGGGGCTTGCCCTGAGGAGACCTGACCACTTGCCTTGATGTCTCCTGGGCAAGCCACTTGTTTGTTCTTTTAGTAATCAGTCAATCTGATCTGCCTATATTGTTTTGTATTTTTCCTGTCAGTCTTTCTTTCAAGAAGTGTTTTTTGTTCTTCTGGCCACTCCAAGCTGGCCTGCTTATCCTTTGAAGTGGAAATTTCCCCTCAGAAGATTCTGGAATGCAGAGGCTCTGTGGGAAGCTTCCTTCACTGGGCACGTTGTAGCCCCATTTCAGGTATTCCAATCAGTTATAGGCAGAAGATGGAATTAAAAGCTTTCTATGGTGGTATTTCTGGCTATTCCTTTCTCTCCCCTCCCAGTGTCTATTTTATAGTGGTATGCCAGGGAAACTAAGATTCAAAAGACAGCCAAGCATCTTAACGTTATTCCCCCTTTTTCCCCATTTCAACCATGTCTCAATCTCTGTATCCCAGAGCCCACCTTCCCCCACCCCCTGGCTGTCAGCAAACAGCTCCTCTCCCTCCCTGAGTCCTGTGTCCCCAGCCACTCCATCTGTCCATGCCATCATCTTTGTCTCCATGCCTGGCCTCAGTGACTTTCTGGGTAGGGTCACACTTTCCTCTCTTCTCACTTGAGACCTCCACTCCTGGGCTGCAAAATCAATCAATTTCCTCCATTTGCCAAAAAAAAAAAAATTCTGCCTCTGTATTTCATAGTCAGTCCTGATGGCAGGTATTCACTGTTGTACCACAAGATTCTTATCCCCATGTCCTTTCGTCAGCTAGGTCCCAACAGATTGGAAATGATTCAGTGGAGATTCTGCCTACCCCTGCCCTATCTGGAACTGGGCTCCCTCTTGAAAGCTTGTAAACCAGTAACTTCTTGCCTTTAACCACCACCACCCCCAATATGGGTCTCAGAAATTCCCAACTTCCCTCAAGGTATTCCAGTCAGTTATAGGCTGGAGACAGGCTTACATGTTCTCTGTTGTGATGTTTCTGGCTATTCCGCTCACCTCCCGCCACCACCAAGCGTCTGTTTCGCAAAGGTAGGCAAGGGAAACCAAGATTCAAAAGGTAGCCAAGTATCCTATCATTATTCACCATTTCCCACCCCCCCCTTTCAAGCCATGCCTCTATCCCTGCATTCTGAAGCCCTATTATTCCAAGGTTGTGCATACATCATCATTTACCTCTGTCTCACTTAGCCCATGCAAACCTGCCCATCCATTCTCCCGTCTGCTTTGTTCTTCTTTTTCTCTCCCCCTTCTTGTGTATTGCCAGCCCCCCCCCCCACCAGGCTCTCCTATGATTATTCCCTACCCTGTGCTCTTTCATCCCCTCCATCCCCTCTTCTCATCTCATATATCCCAGTGATCAGCAATTTTATATATAGATCTTTTTTTTCCCCATTTGGGTGCATTCTTTTTCTTTACAATAATGGTCTTATGCAGTATTTCTCCTTTTGTGACTGACTAATTTCACTTAGCGTAATGTCCTCAAGGTTCATCCATGTTGTGCGATGGCTTGCAGCCTCCTTGTTGTTCTTCAAGGTAGTGTAGTATTCCATTGTATATATGTACCACAGTTTGTTTATCCATTCTTCAATTGATGGGCTTTTTGGTTGTCTCCAAGTTTTTGCTATTGTAAATAGTGCTGCTATGAACATTGCTGTAAATATATCTACTTGTGTTATGGTTCGTATTTCTTGTGGGTAAATACCAAGCAGAGGCATTGCTGGATCATAAGGTATTTCTATTTCCAACCTTCTGTGGAAGCGCCATATTGCTTTCCAGAGTGGTTGGATCATTTTGCAGTCCCACCAACAATGTAGGATTGTCCCACTCTTTCCACACCCTCACCAGTATTTGTTGTCCTCTGCTTTTTTAAATCATTGCTGCTATTGCTGGTGTGAGACGATATCTCATTGTTGTTTTGATTTGCATTTCTCTGATGGCTAGTGATTGTGAACATTTCTTCATATGTTTGTTGGCTGCCTGGATCTCCTCCTTGGTAAAATGTCTGTTCATGTCCTGTGCCCATTTTTTTACTGGGTTATTTGTCTTTTTCTTGTAGTGGTGTTGTGCTTTTCTATAGATTTTAGAAATGAGTCCATTATCTGATGTGTCATTTGCAAAAGATTTTTTCCCATCCTATGGGTTCCCTTTTTACTCCTTTGGTGAAGTTTTTTGCATAAGTTTTTAATTTTAGTATGGCCCACTCATCTATTTTGTCTAACTTTGTATAATTTTCAAAATGTTTGGTAGTCCATATATGCCCTGAATTAGTTAGTGCCCTCATATTTGTCCCTATTTTTTCATTGATGACCTTCATAATTTTGGGATTCACATTTAGATCTTTAATCCATGCTGAGTTTGTTTTTGTACAGGGCGTGAGGTAAAAGTCTTGTTTCATTATTTTGCATATCGCTTTCCAGTTCTGCCAGCACCATTTATTAAAGAGACTGTCTCCTTCCCATACAATGTGCCTCGGCACTTTGTCAAAAATCATTTGGCTGTATGTGGTTGGGTTAATTTCTGAATTCTCGATTCTGTTTCATTGATCCATGTATCTTTCATTGTACTAGTACCTGGCTGTTTTGACCACTGTGGCCATATAGTAAATTTAAAGAGACCTCCAACCTTGCTCTTCTTCTTAAGCAGTGCTTTGCTTATCCTGGGTCTCATTCCTTACCATATAAAGTTATTAATTTTCTTTTCCATCTCTTTGAAGAATGTAGTTGGAATCTGGATTGGGATTGCATTATGTGTAAATTGCTTTGGGCAGTACTGACATTTTCACGATGTTGAGTCTTCCTATCCAGGAACATGATATGTTCTTCTACTTCTGTAGGTCTCTTTTTGGTTTCTTGTAGTACTGTTTTGTAGTTTTCTTTGTACAAGTCCTTTGTTTCTTTGCTTATGTTTATTCCTAAATATTTCAACCTTTGGGTGGCTATTGTAAATGGTATTGCTTGCCTAATGTCCCTTTCAGCACTATCATTGTTGCTATAGAGAAATCCAAATGATTTTTATATGTTGATCTTATACCTTGCCACTTTACTGAATCTTCCAATGAGGTCTAGTAGTCTTTTTACTGAGTCTTTGGAGTTTCTATCTATAAGATCATATCGTTGGCAAATAGAGTTTTACTTCTTCTTTGCCAATTTGGGTGCCTTTAATTTCCCTATTTGCCGTATAGGTATAGCAGTGGGTGAGGGTGTCCATTCGCTCAGGCCTGTCACTGCAGTAGAGGTGCACAGCTAGATATTGAGAAGTTAATGGGAGAAAGATTGTCCACTGTTTTTTCTCTGAAGGTCAGTTAGTTGTCTGTGTGTGCACAGCGCAATTCTTGAGATGGTTGAGTCCTTTTATGTTGGGGTTTTACAGATTGTATCATAAGGGTCCTGCACATGGAACTCAGGTAGTGCAGTGGCCACAAATGAGGCCACGAACCACAAGGTCAACAGCTTGAAACCACCAGCTGCTCTGCGGGAGAAAGGCGAAGCTCTCTGACTCGAAGGTGCACAGCCACCAAGGGTCTTGCATAAATCAGTCATATGGCTGTGTCTTTGTAGACGTCATTAGTGGCAGCCAAGCTCCTTCTCTCTGTACCTTGGGGAAGCTGCAGGTTCAGAGCTGTTTTTTTTTGGGTTGTACATCCACCCACCTGATGGCGTCCTGGCTGAACAAAGAAGGCACTGACAGGGAAGATGTAGGAGAAATGTGTAGAATCTCCTTCACCTCTTTTTGCATGTGTCTCTGCTGTGTTTTTAGAGCTGGTTCACTAAGCCAGAATGGCTGTAGTCCCACCCTCTAAACTGCCAGGGAGGGGTAGCCACAGAGGGAGTCCCATCTCCAGATTCCTAACTTGCAGTATTATCCTTAATAGCGTGATTTTTCTCACTTGCAAGCGCGGGAAACTGACGTCCTAGACCTTATGGTAGATTTGAAGCTCTGGAGTTGTTCTGTGAGCGCTTCCTGCATGAGATCCCGACTTCCCTACTTGATTTTCTCTACTGCCACTGAAACCATCAAATTCTATCTTGAAATACAATGCTGTTTGTGATAAGAGAATGTCCAAATGCCTTCAAGGAATGCCAGTTAATACCACTATTACTCAAATTTAAGCACCAACCACTAAAGCCAGTGATAAGGAAATCTATTAATTCTACCATTGAAGGAGTAAGAACGACTTCTTGTTGTTGTTAAGTGCCATTGAGTCAATTGCGACCCATGGCAACTCTGTATAGAGTTTCCAAGAAGCAGCTTGTGAGCTTGAACTGCTGACCTTGCAGTTCAAATGACTTTGGAGCCTGACACATTAACCCACAGCGCCACACCAGGACTACTTATTGCAAATACCTTTTCCACAACACAAAACATGGCTATACACTTGAACAGAGTGCTGGTGTGATGCTGTGCATTAATGTACTGAATTGCAATGTCCATGTCCATTTGGACTGCAAGATTGCCGGTTCAAGCTCACCTAGCTGCTCCTTGTAAACCCTATTCAGAGCCAACTTGTTGGTGCTTAACAACAACAACATACACATAGACATCACCAGAAGTAATACACAGGTATGAACTTGACTGAATGTGTGGGAACAGTCTGTTGTTTTTAAGTGCCGGTCAAGTTGGCTCCGACCCATAGCGACCCTGTATAATGTTTCCGAGGAACAGCTGGTGAGTTTGAACAACTAGCCTTGCAGTTCAAATGGCTCTGCAGTCTGGCACATTAACCCACTGCGCCAGAGACTGTTGTTGTTAAGTACCGTGGAGTCGGTTCCGACTCCTAGTGACCCTGCACAGGGTGTCCAAGGCTGCAAATCTTTATGGGAGCAGAAATCCTCATCTTTCTCCCGCAGGACAGCTGGTAGTTTTGAACTGCTGACCTTGAGGTTATCAGCCCGATTTGTAACCTCTAAGCTACCACAGAGACTGTAGAGGATCTCAGTATCATGAGTCAAAACAAGTCCAGGGGAAGACTGTAAAACAGATCATCAATTGCTCATATACAAGTTTATACTGAAATTGAAGAAAATTAAAACAGGCCCCCGAGGGCCAACTTATGACCTGAGTATCTTCCACTTGAATTTAGAGACCATATCAAGAACATAATTAATGTATTAGACACTAATGAACAAACACTGGAGGAGTTGTGAAGTGACATCAACAACATCATGCATGAAGAAAACAAAAAGTTATTAACAAAGCAAGCAAGAAAGAAAAAAACAAATGTATGTCAGGAGAGGCTCTGATACATGCTCTTGAATGTAGAGAAACTATAGCAACTGGACAAAATAATGAAGTAAATGAGGTGAACAGAACATTCCAAAATACAGTTCCAGAAGACAAAATAAAATATTATAATGAATTGTCCAAAGACCTAGAGGTAGAACCAAAAGGGAAGAACATACTCAGAATTTCCCAATCTGAAAGAAGTTAGGAGAAAAAAAATCTAAGCCTTAGGTTGCAATTTGGAAAGAATCTGGTGTAATGCTATAAGATGAGCACTAGACTGCTAACCCACATGGTCAGTGGTTCACATCTACCAGCAGCTTCTTTAGGTTTTCTGTGCGTCAGAAGTAATTCGACAGCACTTAACCACAACAACTTGGACAAAATATTGAATGATCCCCAAAGCATTAAAAGATTGAAGAACTTTACAGTGTCCGTGTACCAAAAAGAATTGGTTGAAGTTGAAGTGGACCAGAAAGCACTAGTGAAAAACAAGGCTCTAGGAATTGAATGAATTGAAATTGAAATATTTGAACAAAGTAATAAAAAGCTGGAGGCATTTACTCATGTATGCCAAGAAATTTGTCAGACAGCTTACCTGGCCAACAAATTGGAGGAGTTCTATGTTTGCACTTATTTCAAAGCATAGTGATCCAAGGGAATGTGGAAATTATCAAACAGTATCATTAATATCACATGCAAGTCAAATTTTTCTGAAGGTAAAAAAAAAAAAAAAATGTTGCAGCAGTACATCTGCAGGGAGCTGCCAAAAATTCAAGCTGGATTCAGAAGAAGACATGGAGCAAGAAATACCTTTGCTGTCATCAGATAGATTTTGGCTACAAGTAAAGAATAGCAGAAAGATATTTACTTGTGTTTTATTGACTATGCAAACACATTCAACTGTGTGGATCAAAATAAGTCCAAAAGACTATAAAAATTTGAGTGGGCAGAAATTGAGGTAGATAATTATGTTTGACTAATACGTTGGTTTACAAAGGAAATGTGTCTCTAGTTTTAGTTATTTACTAGTTTATTTTACAAGCATGCTTTGAAATTCTGCTACATACCTGGTTATATTAGCATTGTGGATATACGACACAAAAGAGACAAGATTCAACTTACATGGGGTTCATATTCAAATAGGTTGCTGTTAAGTGCTATGGAGTCACTTCCAACTCACAGTAATCTACCCTGTATAGGGTTTCTGAGGAGCATTTGATAGGTTTGAACCAACAAACTTGTGATTAACAGTGCAATGCTACAACGCTACACCAAGACTCCAATAGATAGGTACTGTTTACTTTTAGATTCAACACCCCCACCCAAATCAACCAAACACGCTGCCATTGAGTCTTTTTCAAATGAGAGTGTATAGGGTTTCTCAGTCTGTATATCTTAATGGGAGGAGATCACCACATCTTTATGTAGTGGGGTTGCTGGTGGGTTTGAGCCACTAGCTTTGTGGTTAGCAACCCAAATCCTTGCCCACAATGCCACTTTTTGTTGTTGTTGTTAGGTGCCATCAAGTCAGTACTGACCCATAGCGACCCTGTGCACAGCAGAACAAAATACTGCCCGATCCTGGGCCAACCTCAATACTGTTGCCATGCTTGAGTCCATCGATGCTGCCACTTGGCCAGTCCTGCTCGTTGGGGATCTTCCTCTTTTTCTCTGACCCTCCACCTTAGCAAACATGATGTCCTTCTTCAGCGATTGGTCCCTCCTGATAATATGTCCAAAGTATGAGAGACAAAGTTTGGTCATCTTGGCCTCTAAGGAGCACTCTGGCTGCACTTCTTCCAAAATGGATCTATTGGTTCTTTTGGCAGCCCATGGCACTTTCAATATTCTTTTCCCAACACCATAACTCAAAGGCATCAATTCTTCTACAGTTTTCCTTATTCACTGTCCAGCTTTTGCAGCATATGAGGTTGTTGAAAATACCATGGCTTGGGTCAGGCGCACCTTAGTCCTCAAGCTGACCTCTTTGCTCTTCAACACTTTACAATGCCACTAGAGCTGCTTTTATATATCACATTTTTTAGATTGTCTTTTGTAAATGTATAATGTCAATTTATATTGTTGGACTCCTGGTGTGGCACTGTGGAATAATGTGGTGGACTGCAGAATTGGTTTGAATTTCAAGGTTGGCTGTTCAAGCTCCTCAGAAACCATATACATTGTCGCTGTGTGTCGGAACCGACTGGACAGCACTTACCAGTCACAACAACTCGTATGTTTTTTGTTGTTGTTAAGTACCTTCAAGTCAGTTTTGACAAATGCTGATTCAGAAACTTGAAGTCACTCATGTCTTTCGGTAGCTCAGTCCCCTAAACAGCACGTAGTTGTTTCGACTATATTCCCTTGTCATAAAGAATGAAAATATTAGAGAATGCAAAACAAAATCTAGGTATAATTTAGAATTGAACTATTCATAATCTGGAGTCTTGCTGTGGCATTGTAGGGTAAGCACTGGACTGCTAACCAGAAGGTGGGTCATTCAAACTCACCAGGTCCTCCTCACATGAATCGGAACCAATGTGACAGCATTTCACAACAACTAACCCATAATCTAATATTTCATGCAAAAAGAACCTTTAAAGGAAACCTCTTTTGAATGGGTATGGGAGATGATATATTTTTCAATGCCTGTACTGAGTGGGCATTCTGGAGACTGCTGCAGACTGGCTACTCTCTTCACAAAGCCTCTCTTCAGCAGATGAATGGAAACATTGACTGCCTTTCAGGCAAGTAATTGCCTTACTCATCCATACAAAAAACTCAGCCAGAGAAATCCTCCTTTAAACTGAGCGCAAATGACGCAAGATGCATACTTATACAGATAAAGTGTAAAGTATCTTGAATTCATTGAATTATTCCTGGGCCATGGGATTTCTAAACAAATTGCCAGGAGCCTCACAGCAGAGTTAAATAAAAGGTTGAAATGTCTGTTAATTACTTTTTCTTTTTACTTGTATATAGTGTGACTGTACAAAATTTATGTGTTATTATTAGAATTGGTCATAAATAATCTCAGGGTAGGAGAGGAGTTAAAACACATGCATATTCTTAACACTATTTCTAATTTAAAAAGTGTAGGTGTATACATTACCACAATTGAAATCTAATAATATTTTTTCTTTCATGTTAAAATATCTATATAGTACTTAATAACATTTTAGTGGTAAAGATAAATAAATATAGCTAAAAGCACATTTATTTTGAAGATCGTTGAAGAATTGATGCATTTGAATTATAGTGTTGGAGGAGAATATTGAAAGTACCATGGGCTGCCAAAAGAGCAAACATTTCTGTGTTGGAAGAAGGGCAGCCAGAGTGCTCCTTGGAGGCCAGAATGGCCACACTTTGTTTCTCATACTTCAGACATATTGTCAGGAGGGACCAATCGCTGTAGAAGGATATCATGTTTGTTAAGGTGGAGGGTCAGAGAAAATGAGGAAGACCCCCAGTGAGATGGATTGGCAAAGTGGCAGTATCAATGGGCTCAAGCATGACAACAATTGTGAGGTTAGCCTAGGACCGTGCAGTGTTTGATGCTATTGTACATAGGGACGTAATGTGTCGGCACTGACTTGATGACACCTAACAACAACAACAACAACAAAAACACATTTAGTTCCTATTCTACTCAGTTCTTTCTTTTCTGCTTAATTTTTCTTCTTTTGAATAAAAGTTATAAAATTGATTTAGTATCCATAGCTCCTCATTAACATTATCATTTTAAATTTCTGTTTGTGAAGAGGAATTTGGAAGATTTTTTTCTACACATATGCTATCTTTAAACGTCAACAAATTTTACTATATATACCTGCACTACTGTTATTCAAAAGGCAGTGTTGACATTTTTCATAATGGAGCAAATGCTTACTTCTGCAAGTTTACTATATTTGTTTTTTCAGAGTTAATAAATAACTAAATGGTCAAAGATTTCATATTGCTTGGATCTATAATCAACACTATGCAAGCAATAGCCAAGAAATCAAATGATGTAATATGCAAATCCACTGCGCAAGACCTCTTTAAAGTGTTCAAGAGCAAAGATACCAGTTTGAGCACGAAGGTACGCCTGACCTAAGCCATGGATTCTCAGTGGCCTCATATGAATGTGAAAGTTGGAAAATGAATAAGAAAGACCATAGAAGAATCGATGCATTTTAGTTGTGGTGTTGTAGAAGAATATTGAAGATATGTTTGTCAGAAGACAAACAAATCTGGTTTGGAAGAAATACAGCTGGAATAGTCCTTGGAAGCCAGGATGGCAACATTTCCTCTCTCTTACTTTGGACGTATTATCAGGAGGGACCAGTCCCTGGAGAAGAACATTATTCTAGGTAAAGTGGAGGGTCAGTGAAAAGGAGGAAACCCCCCCACCCTACCCTCCAATTATGTGGATTGGCACAGTGGCAGTGGCTCTGGGCTCAAACATAACAATTGTGAGGACCGCCTAGGACTGGACAGTGTTTCATTCTACTTTGCATAACATCGCTATGAGTTGGAACAACCCAATGTCATCTAACAACAAGATGTTCAGGAAATAAAGATGTGCAGAAAAATGATGTTTTAAACCATTTATTTATGTTTCTATTCTTTTACTGGTTACATCTCTAGAACTCTGAAGGTTTTTCTCCTGAAAGAGCTGGATGCTTCTCAGTCACCAATTTTGTTGTTGTTGTTGTTGTTCTTTCTAGCCTTGAAAAGAAATGGCACTTGCTCTAGTGGGGGGAGAGTTTCTAATACATTCAGTACTATCCTACCAGGAGGGTTTTAGCCTGGGAGGTAGTGGTGGTGGGTTATATAAAATAGGGGGACTGGGTATATTACCAGATTTCTCTGTTAAGTGTATTATGAAGAGCAAATAAATACTGGAGTTGAACTTCACTTAAAACTGCAACACCACTTGTTCATTAGAAGCACTCAAGTTTGGGCAATGGCGTCACTATTTTCTTAAGCTTTGTTTGGAATTTTATATGACTATTAGGCAATTATAACCTTTCACTGTTACTGTTAGGTGCCATCAAGTCAATTCTAACTCAGAATAAAATGTACCATAGAATAAAATGTTGCCTGATCTTCTGTCATCCACACAGTAATTCTTCTGTTTGAGCCCATTCTTGAATCCACTCTGTTAATCCATCATGTTGAGGTTCTTCCTCTTTTCCATTTACCCTCAACTTGACCAAGTATAACATCTTTCTCTGACAACTTGCTCCTCCTGATAACATGTCCAAAGTACTTGAGATGAAGTCTCCCTATCCTTTCTTCTAAGAAGCATTCTGGTTGTATTTCTTTCAAGAGAGATTTGTTCGTTCTTCTGGAAGTTCATTGTATATCCAATATTTTTATCAACATCATAATTCAAATGCATCAGTTCCTCTTCTATTTTCTTTAATCCTTGTCCAGCTTTTGCATGCAAATAAAGCTATTGAAAATACCTTAGCTTAGGTCAGGCACCCCTTAGTCTTCAAATGACATTTTTGCTTTTTAATACTTTAAAGAGATCTTTTGCCAGCACATTTACCCAGTGCAATGCATTGTTTGATTTCCTAACTGCTTCTTCAATGGATGTTGATTGTGCATCCAAGTAAGATGAAATCCTTGCCAACTTCAATCTTTTCTCCATTTATTGTGATAAATTTTTGTTTTTATTATGTTGAAGTATAATCTATTATCAGAACTGTAGTCTTTGATCTTTATCAATTAGTTCTTCAAGTTTCATTTGCTTTCATCAAGCAAGATTGTGCCATCTGCATATTGGAGGTTGTTAATATGTCTTCATCTAATCCTGATGCCATATTGTGTTCTTCATAGAGTCTAGCTCTTGGATTATTTGCTTAACATACAGATTTAGTAAGAATGGCAAAAAGGATAAAACCCTAACAACCGAGTCAATGATTCTTAGCAACAACAACAGTAACAAGTGGTGGTGGTGGTTATGTGCCGTGGAGATGGTTCCGACTCATAGCGACCCTGTACAGGGTGTCCGAGGCTGTAAATCTTTACAGGAGCAGAAATCTTCATCTTTCTTTAGTGGAGACTGCCTCTTGGTCTGTGCACATGTTATGAATGAGCACAATTAAGTGTTTTGAAATTTCCTTTCTTCCTAGTGTTATACATGGTTTGTGATGATCCACAAAGTCAAATGCCTTTGAATAGTCAATAAACACAGGTAAACATCCTTCTGGTAGCCTCTGCTTTCAGTCAAGGTCCATCTGGCATCACTAATGATCTCCCTTATTCCATGTCCTCTTCTAATGTTGGCTTAAATTTCTGACAGCACCCTAAAACAGTTTTAAATTATCTTCAGTGAATTTTTTACTTGCGTGTATGATATTAATAATGTTGTTGTTGTTGTTGTTAAGTGCCTGATAATTTTCCCATTCTTTTGGACCAGTTTCTTTAGGATGGCTACAAATATGGATCTCTTCCAGGAGCTGTTTTCCAAATTTCATGGGATAGAGTAAGTGCTTCCAGGGCTGCATCTGTTTGTTGAAAACATTTCAGTTGCTATTCATTCAATTATTGGTTTTCACCAATGCCTTCAGTACAGCTTGGACTTTTTCAATACTATCGGTTCTTGATCATGTGCTATCTCATGAAATGTTTGAAGGTGAACAGTGACTCTGTGTATTCTTTCCATTTTGTTTCAATGCTTTTTGCCTCATTCAATAATTTTTTCTAATAGAATTTTTCTGTATAACAACTTTAATCTTGATTTTTTTTTTTCTTTAGTTCTTTTAGCTTATGGAATACTGCATATTCTTTCTTTTGGTTTTCTAACTCCAGGTCTTACACATTTAGTTACAATATTTTATCTTCTCCTGATACTCTTTAACTAACCCCTTTAACTAGCCTTTAACTGACCACAAGCATAAGAAGTACATTTAACATATTTTGATCATCTTAAAAGGGGACCTGATGACACTGTAGAAAAAGCGCTGAAATCATATATGGGGTATCTATGAGTCCAAATCAGCTTCATGGCAGAGGGTTTTTTGTTGTTGTGGTGGTGGTGGTGGTAGTGGCTTCAATTTAAACAAATAACAGTGGGTGAGGTTTCCTTCATCCAGGGTGAATTTGAATTTCTTATTTCTTTCACATATACGATCATCCTCATTTGAGTCATCTTTAAGTAGTGAAAAGTCAAAATAGATTTGGGTTTTAGCATACCTAGCATTTAACACCAGGGATTTCTCAATTCTCTGGATTCCTATAGCCCTTAGCATCTTGTACTGCAATTTTGAATATTTGAAAATATTTTTTCAATTTGTTTTATTACTACTTAATGAACTATTAAGGATCCCTGGTGGTGCAGTGGGTTTTGTCGGGCTACTAACCACACAAGGTCAGTGGTTTAAACATACCAGCTGCTCTGAGGGAGAAAAATGAGACAGTCTTTCTCCATAACAATTTAGTCTTGGAAACCCTATGGACAGTTCTGCTTGGTCATGTAGGATTGCTATGACTTCGAATTGACTTGATAGCAGTGTGTTTAATGAACCAGTAATTCTACCAAGAAGGTTGTAGTTATTTGAAGGCCCTGGGTTTATGTGGAGTCCTTCATTGTTCCTTTTTCCTCTTTTTCCTATGAATCATTCATCAATCCAGATATCCATTCAATCTTTTCATCTACCTTAGCAACAGACTGAGGTCATACTCAATCCTCAAAGATATGGTTGTGAAGAGTTCACACAAGTCTTAAAACTGTTTCAAAGATACTGCTATGTGACTCAATGGTGGTTAATCCTCATAAACAATTATGTGTAGTTTTTAAATTAAAATTTCTGTAATTTTAATTTTTTAATTAAAATCTGTAAACAGATTACAAAATGTATATTTATATAAAATAAATAGTTTGTGAAAAGCTTTCACTTGGATTATTTCTGGCAAAGCTCACAAAAAATTGTTAAGTGCCATCAAGTCGGTTCCAACTCATAAGGAGACTATATAGAGTTTTCAAGGCTATAAATCTTTGTGGAAATAGAAAACCTCATCTTTCTACTGCTGAGTGATTAATGGGCTCAAAATGTCAACTGTGATTTACAGTCTAGTTCTTATCCTACAGAACTACCATCTCCCCCTCAGAAACTTAGGGAGCAGTTTATATTAATGGAAAACAACATTTCAGAAAAGCAGGCTAAGAATGATTGTGCAATTTGAAATATGTAATCAAGGTTTCATAATTGTACACGTGGAAGTTGCTGAATTTAGGCATCTTCTGTTGTGTTTATTCTCAACAACTACAACAAAATAAAGTTTAAGAAATTCAGGCAAGGAGGTGATTTCACCTCTATTTTATTGACTGATAACAACCTATCTAGGGTTTCCAAGATGGTAACTCTGTACAGAAGCAGACAGCCTCGTCTTTCTCCTGTGGACTGGTTGGTGGGATTGAACCACCAACCTTGTGGTTAACAGCTCAGTGTCTAACCCATAGCACTACCAGGACAGGTCTCCTTCTCTTCTAGTTTATATGTGAGGAAAGACAAGTTGTGGTAAGTCTATGAGATAATGTAGCAGAGATGGATTTTGAGATAGGCTTGCTGCAATAGATAGTGGCCAGTGGCATCATTTGAGCATATACTCCGTGGTTTTTTATGACTACGATGACGCCTCATCTTAAATTATACAAGTAATAATTAATATGGGTAGTTAAGACTAGTAGTTGTAATATCTTCTGTATTACTATACACCAGGAGTCCTGGTGTATTGCTTCAGGATAATGCGTTTTACAAGGTCAGTGTGAATCATAAGGTCAGAGGTTCAGACCCACCCACCACTACTCGGAAACTCTGTACAGGGTCGCTATGGGTTGGAACTGAGTGAACGGCACTTAACAACAACATATTAATACATTGAATAATCCCCATTAGACATAAATAATATGTTGTTGTGTTAGTTTAAATCATACCTTGATGTAAAACAAAGGCAAACTAATAATTTCTTGGCTTCTTACATTTGTTTATACAATCAGTGTGTGTTCTTGTACCAAAAACGGTGCTGGATAGTGAGGATTTCCCAGTCTTCTTATGGGAAGAGGTCAGTTTATTGAAAACTACAACTTTGGGCAGAGACTTAACAGAAGATTAGGTTTGCAGCCTGCTCATGTCCTGAAGGCTGATTTGAAGAGAACGATCTTGCTTGTTAGCACTTCATGTTTAATATGGTATGCTGGTGAAGCAATGCCAGAAAACGTAAGAGTTGTTGATCCCATGTGCTGCCCACTTTTATTGCTCTTCAAGCCACATGCGTAGAGTCACCAACTGCACTCCCAGGATGTATTTTCTCAGTTGATTTCAGATGCAGATAGTTCGTTCTTCTCTATGTTATCTCATATAGATGAGCTGCGCCCCTCAAGATTCACAACCCTATTAATGGTCCGTACTGAGGCTAAGCAGAGTACTTGAGTTCAAATATTTAATGAATACTTACTAAGCTCTGTACTGTGTTCTGAATGTATAAAAATTAGGGTGAAATGATCTTTGACCAGATGAAACTTAGTTTAGGCTTAAACTTGATTTGGAAAGTAACAATTAAATACCAAGGAAGGTAATTAAACTAACCATTATGTTTCAGGCACTACTACTTAGGTTTATAATTATCTTTAGATAGATTAGGTCAATTTCGTATGTAACAGAGCTAAGAAGTGAATGATTAGAAATTAAAACCCAAATGAACTGATTTCAAACCCACTAAGCCATAATGCCTCCCTCAGAGGTCCCTGTGACTGAGATGGATTGTTTTAGCATTTAGCAGCTCCAGAACAGCATCATTCTTGGACTTAGTTCTAGGGAAGAGATTCTCAAATATTTGTGTTTACAGGGATCATCATTTTAACATCACTGCGTAGCCCTTCCCCTGAACAACACAGGTTGTCTGTGTTGGCTCATTAATTTAGATTTTTAACAAACTCAGAGGTGACAGTGATTGTTCTTTGAGTAGCACAGACCTATTTGAATAGTTCTCAAACTTTCGTAAGCAGTAGAATCACCTGGGAACTTGTTAAAAGAGGTTATTGGGCCCAGCGTAGAGATTTGCAAGGTCAGGGGAGGGAGTCAGTCGTTTGTATTTCTAACAAACTTTCTGTTGATGCTGCTGAAACATGGATGGCAGTGACCTAAGAAGCTAGCTAAATAAGTCAACAGAAGCAATCTATGAAGAAACCCAACTCCGAAAAATGTAAGATCATTGATAAAAATACATGCACTCTACATAGCATGGAGTTCTCTCAGTAGAAATGAAGAAAAACTGTGGGAAACCATGGTACGAATTGAAGTAGTAAATGCTATAAGGAGTCTTGGTTGGTTGGTTGGTTATGTGCCATGGAGTCGGTTCCAACTCATAGCAACCCTGTACAGGGTTTCTGAGGCTGTATATCTTTATGGGAGCAGAAAGCCTCATCTTTCTCCCATGGAGCAGCTGGTAGTTTCAAATTGCTGACCTTAAGGTTCGCAGCCCAATTCGTAACCACTACGCTACCAGAGCTCCTTAAAAGGAGCCTTAGTGCTGCATTAATAAAAGTATTCCGTGGCTAATCAAAATGGCAGTGGTTCCAACCACTCTGGGAGAAAGATGTGGCAGTTACCTTCCTTAAGCATATAAACCCTATAAGACAATTCTACTTTGTTCTATAGGATCAAAATTGACTCAAGGACAATGGGTTTGACTTTGGGTTTACACAAACAAACACGTTATAACTGCTGATGTATAAGGTGATTGTGTGCCTTGGAATTGGTTCTGACTCATAGCCACCTTGTAGAAGGTTTTCCAGACTGTAAATTTTCACAGGAGCAGAAACCATCATCTTTCTCCTGAAAACAGCTGATAGTTTCAAAGTGCTGACCTTGAGGTTAACAGCCCAACTTGTAACCAGCAATGTTATAATTTTGAGGGAGAAGATAGGCTGTCTGAAGGATATAATGATGTCTTTCGCCATCTGTACAAGTAAAGAACAAACTTTTTTTCCTCATTTAGACATCAGTTGTCTATGCATTCTCTTTTTTCATGTTAATATATATATTTAATACAAACATTGGATCATAAAAGTCTACAAACGACATAGAATGTGGTTACTAGGAATAGCATTCAGGTAGAGAAGAGATGTGGGCCAACAGCAAGACTTGGTCTCCTACTCCATTGGTTAGAGGTTGCTTGGAGAAATCAGTAAAGACTATAAATGGAGGTGAGAAATCCAGGAAAATGTGTGTTTAAAGAGTCAAGAAAAAGAGTAAAATGCTGCTAAGAAATCATGTAAGATCATGGGGAAATTGACTGTTTTGGCACCATGGAAGTCATTAAAATATATCTTATTGGAGTGTTGTGGGAAACCCCCACTTGTCTTTCCTTGTCAAAAGAAGGTTGGGTTAGTCTTTGAGGTCACAGTAGGGTGGGTTAGGGGTGGTGAACAAGAGCCTATTGGATAATTGAATATAAAGAATTACAGTGATTGATTTCACGAACTAATTACAGGGCTTTTCAATCATAGTCACATTAACTTTCAGGTAGGACTGTAAACATTATGGTTGGAAGTTTACACAACTTTAGCCAGAAGTCTTAGAATTGTTAAGAAATTCATCTTGGTTGGAGGATCCAGTTACCCCAAACTTATAAGTCATTTGAGAATGTTTAGGTAAGGCTGGCTTCAAGATCCTTTCCATCAATGAAACCATTATGAAAGATTCCTTTAAAAATCCACCTGATAAAATAGATAGCTATATCAAGATTTTTCTGTAAAGTGTATTTCTTTCCCATCTTGACTCAACAGAGATGGAATTTACGTTCTAGACTTATCATTTCTAGCAATTGACATATGCAGATATCGTTGTTAGGAGCCATTGAATTGGTTCAGACTTTTAAAGACCCTGTAGATTTCCAGAGAACAATAATTGGTTTGAATTACTGTAGTTGTGGTTCACAGGCCAGTGTTTATCCTACAGTCCCAACCAGGAATCCAGATAACAGGGATTTGTGAGGGCAGTTTCTGCAAGTGAGTAGTTGTCCAGGAAGGCACATCAGTAAGGACCAGTTGAATTCCACAGGACTGAGCTAAATTCCATTGTTCAGCCCGTGTCATTTCTCCTTTACAGTATCAGAATGTTTTTGAAGCCTTCAAGTCAACATAAGGAAGGGATTAATAAAGGTAAAAAACCAAGTTTATAGATGATTAGTATGATTGTGTTGGAACTCAAACTGAGAATCAGTGTGATAAACATTAATGCCTATAATTCTACCTTTGTATGCAGGAATAAAGATACTTTAAAGGACCTTCCCTATTTTGGTTTCTTTTGTTTGTTTGTTTTTTAAAAGGTGGTTGTTGTTGTTAAGTACCATGGACTCGGTTCCGACTCACAGTGACCCTGCACAGGGTCTCTGAGGCTGTAAATCTTTACGGGAGCAGAAAGCCTCATCTTTCTGGTAGTTTCAAACTGCCGACTTTGAGGTTAACAGCCTGATTTGTAACCACTATGCTACCAGAGCTCCTTTTATAGAAGGTAGGCATACAGGTAATAAAAAATGTATTTTTCTTAAGCACTGCAATAATACAGACAAAATTTCAAATATAGACAATTTCAACCAAGGCTTTGAACCGGTTCATTCTTGTTCACCCCGGTTGAGAATTTTCGTTTTCAGCCCAGATGTGTTGAATCAGCGTCTACATGGATCTGAATCATATGGATTCCCAGATGATTCTTATATAAACAGAAAGTCTTGTGAAAACCAGAATGTACAGATTCAAAACCCTGTTTTTAACATTTGGAAGACTGTTTCTTCATCTAAATGCTATGACTTTTAGGGACTGTTAATATAAAGTTTTGTTTTGTGGTGCTGGAGACCTGGTGTTGTTGTTGTTGTTGTTAAGTGCCATCGAGTCGGTCCCGACCCATAGCGACCCTGTACAGGGTTTCCGAGGGTGTAATAATATAAAGTTTTGTTTTGTGGTGCTGTGGATTAATGCGCCAGACTGCAAAGCCGTTTGAACGGCAAGCTCGGCGGTTCAAGCTCACCAGCTACTGCTCAGAAACCCTATAGGTCGGAATTGACTCGACTCGACGGCACTTAACAACAACGTTCTCACCTTATAATTGACAAATGAATGAATTGGAGGTTTCTAAAGAAAAGTTAATATGGATTCCAAAACTTGCTGCTATTGAGGTAATTCCAGTGCCTAGTGACTGTGAAGGACAGGGTAGAAGTTACCCAGAGGGTCTCTGATGGTATAAATCTTTACAAAAGCAGACGGGTACAACTTTCTTCCTCACAGAGGCTGGTTAGTGGTTTCTAACCATGAGATTTTCAGTTAGCAGCTGAGTACTTGAGCTCCAGAGCTCCATACTATGTTATTGTTGTTAAGAGCCATCAAATCAGTTCCAATTCTTAAAGACGGTTACAGGGTTTCCAAGGCATGGCTGTTGAGTTTGCATCTCAAACTGACCTTATGGTCCAGGGCTTATCATAACTACAGCACCGCACCACAACTACAGAACTCTTTACATCTGGATGATTATTTATCACAGCTCTAGATAATTTAGCATCCTTCACTTCCCTTTTAAGTAAACAATCTAAAGTTTACAATTTATTCCATACCACACCAAATGAAATGGGGGGAAAAATGAGATTTTTTTCCCTTTATGATTTTCAGTATGGTTTTGGTTGTGGTGCCTGAACACTGTCTGTGTAGCGGCCAACCTTGTCAAATACACTGCTCTCTGAGGGTAGGTGATACTTTGGTTGACTTCCAGGACAGCCTGAGTAGCTATGTTAGATTCAGTTTGGTTTGGTCTGTAACCTCTAACATCGCTCTAGACAATTGCAGTGCTGAATTCACACCTGTGTTTCAATTCAGGCCTCCATGCACTGTACTATATATGGATAATTCAATATTTGTCCCCGAATCTTCAGTTCTCATTTGAGAAAATCATATCCCTTTATTGATATGGTTTGCCTCTAGAGCATCAAATGACCACAGTTGTAAGTTTATTATGTGTCCATTTCTGTGATTGCAGTACAGCATCATACCCCTTCTGTGGGCCAGGTGAAGGTAGATGATTAGCTCCAGGTATTGTGTTGAAAGGAAGTTATTGAAAGGTAATGGGAGTTAGGACCACTTCTTATCATCAAAAGAAATCATGGTGCAGGAAATTGTTGAAGAAGAAGACAATTTGAAAATTGACAAATGTATTTTCAAATCCAAACATTTGATAAATGAAGCTTTAAAAAATTCAGTCATATTATTCTTTAGCAAGTAGACATATTTTAAATGTTTCCTTTCAATATGCATTTAACCATTAGTGTTCAGTTTCTATAAGGAGCTCTGGTAGCATAATGATTATGGGCTGCTAACCCCAAGGTCAGCAATTCAAAACTACCAGCTGTTCATAGGGAAAAAGATGAGGCTTTCTGCTCCCGTAAAGATTTGCAGCCTTGGAAAGCCTGTTCAGGGTTGCTTTTGAGTCGGAACTGACTCCATGGCACACCAACACCCCTACCATTTTATTTCTATAATCTTTCAAGTCACCATTTATACTACTTAATTAATTGGGTAGTTATTTTGGGGACCTGTTTAGGAAAACAAAATGCTAAGCATTCTAAGGAATCTAAAGTTACCTTGTTGTTGTTGTTGTTGTTAAGTGCTGTTGAGTCGGTTCTGACCCATAACGACCCTGTACAGGGTTTCCGAGGCTGTAAATCTTTACGGGAGCAGAACGCCTCATCTTTCTCCCGCGGAGCGGCTGGTAGTTTCGAACTGCTGGCCTTAAGATTCGCAGCCCGATTCGTAACCACTACGCTACCAGAGCTCCTTAAAGTTACCTAAGATGTGTTTTTTGGTTTTAAGGAGTTAATAACCTTTCTTTCTTTCTTTTTTAATCAGTAAGTATTTTAAGTCCTCTTCACTTTCAGCAAGCAAGGTTGTATCATCTGCATATTGCAGGTTGTTAATGAGTCTTCCTCCAGTCCTGATGCCACGTTTTTCTTTGTATAACCCAGCTTCTTGGATTATTTGCTCAACATACAGGTAGAATCAGCATGGTGATAGAATATACACCTTTAGGAGTTAATAACCTTGGTAGAGACACTATGGATATTTGTGTGATTGTAAACATCATTAGCTACTACCACCACTGTTTTTGCTGACATCACCATCGTCCTCATCGAAGCTGTCATTCTTTTTATTCATTTTACATTTACATTATCTCAAAGGCACTTAACAACAACATGATATGCCAAATATGTGGCAAGCACTTTGAATCCTAGAGATATGGCAGTGAAGAAAAATAAGCTAGTTTATCTACAACATGGGGTGAATGCTCTGTGAGGCAAATAAAAAATACTTGAAAACATTAATACCATATGTTGTAATAGATAGAAGATTCATTCTAACACAACATAAGACAATACTCCATGGTACATTGAGGAAAACTAAACCTTAGTTAGAGGATAGGAGACACGGGATATATTTCGAAGAGGGTCTTCAATAGAGGCTTCTCTGCGTGCGGCACATGTGAAGTAAGACTTAATAATGAGAAAGAGTAATCTATTCAAGTGTGCTGAGGAAGAAAATTCCAGGTGATCCACTTGTTGTGAACATATCATATACTTGGAGAAGAATTTTGTACATATTATCAGATTTAATCTTTGCAAGATTTGAAAATTACCATCATGACATTGAGGCAGGCAGGCCTGCAGAACTAGGCACTGGCCCCTCATGTCCCCATGCTCATAGCTCATTCCTGGAGCAAGATTCACATTCCAGGAAATAAGCAACAGACTACCTCAGCCTCATGTGATTCCCCAGGCTAATCTCCTGTTCCTGACCCACCACTGGGAGGGAACAGAACTCCGAGCTAATGTTCACTGGCTTCCGCTTCTGTAACTGCTTGCTTGTATGCTCATACATCCTTCCCTGTCATGTGTTTGAACCAACCAATCCCAGGTAGCCCCGTGAAGCTGTTGGCCCTGGATACAAATCCACTGAGCCACATGCTAGCACAATAAAGCCCTTCCTTTGTTACTACCCGCATGGTGTTGGCAACTCCTTCAGAGTGAGTCCAGTAACAATATGACTGCAAAAAGGTAGCAGTTTGCTTCCATAAAGATTTATAGTTGGAACCCTGATGGGTAGTTTTAATCTGTCTTTAGGGTTGTTAATTGAGTTGGAATCATCTTGATGGTTCTGGGTATCATTATTTGGCCCGTTGTTCAGATAAGAAAACTGAGCTTCAGAAAAATTTCAAAATGTGTTTTCAGCCTCACAGCTCAGCTCACAGGTAGCAGAGTTGGTTTCAAGCTGAACACATTTTGTTTTATGCATTACTTTTTTCCCCCAGAGGAAAGAAACTTGTGTCTGGTTTGCATAATTAAAGAAACCTCCCTAGAGAAGAGGCATTTGAACAGGATATATAGAATGATTGATCGTGTCTATAATTAGCTGCTTATGGAAGGGATTGGGTAAACCAGAATTAGCACTGGAATGGTGATGTGACAGTTGACTCAAAGGAGGCATATGTTGGAAATGGTATTCAGACCAACTCTGGATGCAAGGGTTGTTTTCCAAAGTAGATCATGCTGGATGAGGAAACTCGAGTTTGGTTAAAGACTATTGATATTCTAGACTCATGCATTTGTGCTTGACCTTTAAGATAATATAAAGACATTAAAGGACATTGAACAATAAAATGCCGTAAGAAAACCATGCTTTAGGAATCATGTTAAGGGCGTAAAGTAAAAGATGGTGGAAAAGACTAATGAGTTACTTTAGTCGACAGTTCCTAAAAACAGGCATTTTAGATGCCTTATGTTTTGCTGTGTCCAGATTCATGTGTATTACTTTATAGACTGAAACCTATTCCTCAATCATATGTCTTCCCATATTCAAATGATACATTTTCCCTGTTTGCTATAAAATGGAAACATATGCATTCATTTGAAAGCATTACTGAATTCAGGATAGTTCTTATATCACTGGAGTTTTCGTAAAGGAAAGGTATTAAAGTACAATGGTTGTCATGTAATGGAGTCCTGGTGTGGCACTGCGGGTTAATGTGCTGGTATGCACAATAGGTTTGAACTGCAAGGGGAGCAGTTCAAGCTCACCTGCTGCCCCTCAGAAACCATATACAGGGTTGCCATGAGTCAGAACTGACTCAGAGACACTTAATAACATTATCATGTAGGGGTCCAAATTCTTCATTGATTGACTCATCCATCTTTTCTAAAAATAATGTTTTTAGGAGCATCATATTATAGTAGTTAAGAACAGTGTCTCTATAGCTAGACATTATGGACTAGACCCCCCGGTCTCCCTCTTATTCACAGTAAGTGGATTTTTTATTAATCTCTGTAAATTCCATTTTTGTCATCGGCAGATTTGTCAAAATAATAGCAATCTCAAAGGACTATTCTAAGGATTAAATAATATTATGCATATGAAGTACTCAATATAGTTCCAGATGCATAGTAGCATATGAAAGCTATTATTACTGTCTTGGCCAGTGTCTAGTAGATATTACAGGGTTATATAATATTAAAAAACAGTAAATAGCCATCTGAAGTTATATCTTTATTGATTTGTCTTGAAGCAAGAGTGACAGAGTAGCAATACCAGATTAAGTAGTTGTGAAATTATACTTTATTCTTGATTTACAATTGACAGAAAAATAGCTATAATCGATACATCTCTATTTCTTTATCTAAATTAAAGCTATAGTGCCTGTCTTACCTCCCTGAAAGTTAGTAAATATGCACATGATTATAATTATTGGCCCAGACACACACTTCATTACTGACCCATTCCTTCACTTTTCTTGAAATGAATGTTCCACACTTTTTTGATCATCATAGACTTTGGCATATAGCAGTGAGTGTTCCAATTTGGTCACTTTGGCTAATGTGTAGTCTTGAAGTGAGTATAAACATACAGAATCATAAATCATCGTAACTCATCCAGCACCCTCCAGTAATGTTGCATTTCAGGAATGTGTTTACAGTTGTAAAGACAACTGTTGCTTGTTTTGATGTTTGTTACTCTAAAGCAACTGATTGTGGGATCCAACATCTTGATTAGTGTGGAAAATATAAATTCTAATTATGTTCTCATGTTGGGTGATACACATTATTTTGCAAAGAGCTCTGGAGGAGGCCATTTAATAGTGTCTTGTTGTTATTGTGAAATGCTGTTGAGTCGGTTCCGACCCATAGTGACCCTGTATAGGGTTTCCGAGAAGCAGCTGGGGAGGTTGAACCACCAACCTTGCAGTTCAAACAGCGTTGCAGTCTGGTGCATTAACCCCCAGCACCACACCAGGACTCCAATAGTGTCTCACCACTCTGTGAAAAGTAAAATACAAAGAATTGTATTGAAGGGTTGGGACAGTTCAAGCTGGGCTATGCAGTGTAACATGACTTCACAACATTCTCCAGCTATCTGATGGAAAGGTGAGCTTCTAATAGAGAAAAGTGGGAATGGAGTACATGAACACCATCATTGGATTGCATATAGTTACAAGACAATGTTGTTGTTGTTGGTAGGTGCCATCTTCTCAGTTCTAGTTCATAGTGGCCGTATGCAAACCAGTGAAACACTGCCACATCCAGCATCACCCTCACAATTGGTATGTTTGAGCCCATTGCTGCTGCCGCTGTCCATCACATTGGTGCTCTACCTTTTTCCACGAACCCTCCACTTTACCAAGCATGATGTCCTTCTCCTAATAAAAACTGGTCCCTCCTAATAGCATGTCTGAAATATAAAAGATGAGTCTCCATCCTTGCATTGAAGGTGCACTCTGAACTTCTGTCAACACTGTAAAATGGAAGGATACAACCCTGGTGCACAGCTTTCCTGATTTTAAACCATTTATTATTCCATTGATTTGTTTGAACAACTGCTTCTTAGCCTGTGTAAAGCTTTCACATGAGCACAATTAAATATTCTGGAATAACCATTCTTTGAAATGTTATTCATAGTTTGTCATGATCTATACAGATTAAAGCCTTCACGTAGTCAATAAAGCATAAGTAAACATCTTGCTGGTGTTCTGTGCTTTCAGTCAAGATCCATCTGAAATCAACTATGATGTCCCTAGTTCCATGTCCTCTTCTGAATCTAGTTTAAATTTCTGGTAATTGTCTGTGGAGGTACTGTTGCAACTGATTGTGAATTAATCACAGCTAAATTTCACTAGTGTGTGATATTAATGATATTGCTTAATGATTTCTGTTCACCGTTGGGTCACCTCTCTAAGGTATGTGCACAGATATAGATCGCTTCTAATCTGTTTGTAAGGAAGCTGTCTTAGTCTTGGAAGGGGGTTTACCCTGAGGGGACCCGACCACTTGCCCTGATGTCTCCTAGGTGAGCAACTTGCTTGTTCTTGTAGTAATCAGTCAGACTGCCTATATTGTTTTGTATTTTTCCTGTCGGTCTTTCTTTCAAAAAGTATCTTCTGTTCTTCTAGCCACTCCAGGCTGCTCTGCTTGTCCTTTAAAGTGGAAATTTCCCACCACAGAAGATTCTGGATGCAGTTCAGGATTCCACCTATGGTCATAGGTAATGCAGAGGCTCTGCAGGAAGCCTTCTTCACTGGGCACATTGTAGCCCTATTTTAGTTATTCCAATCAGTTATAGACAGAAGACAGACTGACAAGCTTTCTATGGTGATATTTCTGGCTATTCCTTCCTCTCCCCCTCAAGTGTCTATTTTATAATGGTATGCCAAGGAAACCAAGATTCAAAAGACAGCCAAGCATCTTAACATTATTTCCCCCCTTTTCCCCATTCCAACCATATCTCAATCCCTGTATCCCAGAGCCCTGTTGTTCCAAGTGTGTACATACATCATTATTTACTTCTGTCCCACTTAGCCCATGCAGACCTGCCTAATTGTTTTCTGTCTGCTGTGTTCTTCCATTCCCCTCCCCCTTCTTGTATATTGCCCTCTCCCTGACACCCAAATTATCCTGTGTGTATTCCCTACCCCATGATCCACCTTCCCTTCCCTCCCCTCACCCCACCCCCCACGTCCCGGTAACCAGCAAAGACCCTCCCTTCCCCCCCCTTTAGTATGGGTTCTTTTTCTTAGTCTTTTACAGTAGTGGTCCTATGCAGTATTGTTGGCTACTTGGATTTCCTCCTTGGAAAGTGTCAGTTCATGTCCTGTGCCCTTTTTTTCATTGGGATATTTGTCTTTTTCTTGTAGAGGTGTTGTGACTGTCTAATTTAACTCAACATAATATCCTCAAGGTTCATCCTTAGGCTGTCTCCGTCTTTTTGTTATTGTAAATAATGCTGTTATGAACATTGGTGTGTAAATATCTACTCGTGTTATGGCTCATATTTCTTGTGGGAAAATACAAAGTAGAGGAATTGCTGGATCAAAAAGTATTTCTATTTCCAACCTTCTGAGGAAGTGTTATATTGCTTTCCAGAGAGATTAGACCATTTTTGCAATCCCACCAGCAATGCAGGAGTGTCCCACTTTCTCCACATCGCCTTTATTGTCCTCTACTTTTTTGATCTTTGCTGTTATTGCTGGTGTGAGATGATATCTCATTGTTGTTTTGATTTGCATCTCTCTAATGGCTAGTGTGGCACTGTGGGTTAATGCACCAGACTCTAAAGCCATTTGAACTGCAAGATCGGTGGTTCAAGCTCACCAGCTGCTCCTCGGAAACCCTATGCAGGGTCGCTATTAGC
>NW_006408641.1:1682575-1697595 GCF_000296735.1 Chrysochloris asiatica
ATCTTTGCTGTTATTGCTGGTGTGAGATGATATCTCATTGTTGTTTTGATTTGCATCTCTCTAATGGCTAGTGATTGTGAACTTTTTTTATATGTTTGTTGGCTGCCTAGATCTGTCTGTTCATGTCCTGTGCCCATTTTTTAATTGGGTTATTTGTCTTTTTCTTATAAAGGTGTTATAGTTTCCTATATATATTAGAAGTGAGTCCCTTGTCTGATGTGTCATTGAAAAATATTTTTTCCCATTCTGTGGATAACCTTTTTACTCTTTTGGTGAAGTCTTTTGATGCACATGAATGTTTAATTTTTAGTATATCCCAATCATCTATTTTGTCTACTTTTGATTGTGTAGTTTTCAAAATGTTTGGTAGTCTGTGTATTCCCTGAATTAGTGCCCTCATATTTGTCCCTAGTTTTTCATTGATGGCCTTCATAATTCTGGGATTCACATTTAGGTCTTTAATCTCTATTGAGTTGGTTTTTGTATAAGGCATGAGGTGGAGGTCTTGTTTCAATCTTTTGCATATCGTTTTCCAGTTCTGCCAGCACCATCTGTTGAGACTATCACCTCTCTATGCATTATATTTAGGTACTTTGTCAAACATCAGTTTGCTATATGTGAATGGTTTAATTTCTGGATTTTCAATTCTGTTCCATTGTTCAATGTAACTTTCATTGTACCAGTATCAAGCTGTTTTGAACACTGTAGTTGTGTAATAAAATTTGAAGACGGGTAGTGAGAGGTTTCCAACTTTATTCTTCTGCTTAAGTGGTGCTTTGCTTATCCTGGGTCTCTTTCCTTTCCATATAAAATTTGTAATTGTTTTTTCCATCTCTGAAAAATGTCACTGGAATCTGGATTGGGATTGCATTATATGTTTAAACTGCTTTGGGCAGTATTGACATTTTCACAATGTTTAGTCTTCCTATCCAGGAGCATGGTACATTTTTCCATTTTTGTAGATTTCTTTGGGTGGCTATTGTAAATGGTATTGCTTTCCTAATGTTCTTTTCAGTGCTGTAATTTTTGGTATAGAGGAATCCAACTGATTTTTGTATATTGATCTTATTTCCTGCCACTTTGCTCAATCTTCTAATGAGGTCTAGTAGCTTTTTTACTGAGTCTTTGGGGTTTTCTATGTATAGGATCAGATCATCTGCAAATAGAGATTTACTTCCTCTTTGCCAGTTTGGAGACCATTAATGTCCCTGCCTTGCCATATACCTCTTGCTAAGATTTACAACACAATATTGAATAGGAGTGGTGACAGAGGGCATCCTTCTCTGGTTCCTGTTTGCAGAGGGAAGGCTTTCAGTTTCTCTCAATTAAGAGTGATGTAGGCTGTTGGTTTTGTATATATGCTCTTAATTATGTTGAGGAATTTCCCTTCAGTTCCTACTTTGTTGAGTGTTTTTATCAGGAATGGATGTTGAATTTTGTCAAATGCCTTTTCTGCATCAATTGATATGATCATGTGATTATTTTCTTTTTTCTTATTTATATGGTAGATTACATTGATTGTTTTTCTAATGTTGAACTATCCTTGCATCCCTGATGTCAATCCCACTTGATCATGACATATTATCTTCTTGATGTGCTGTTGGATTCTGTTGGCTAGAATTTTGTTGAGAATTTTTGCATCTGTGATCATGAGGGATATTGGTCTATAGTTTTCATTTTTAGTGATGTCCTTCCCTAGTATTGGTATGAGGGTTATGCTTGCTTTAAGGGGGAGCATAAAATAGCAAAACAGCAACAGCAAAAACAAAAACAAGAAAAACAACAACAACAACAAAAAACTAGACTAGAAACTGTAGTCTAAAATTGTAGAAAATGGAGAGGAGGGAGAGAAAAAAAAAAATCTGTAGCCTAATATGAGTATGACTTTAATATCCTCTTTGAGCTTCTTGCCTTCAATGCTGTCTGATAGATTTCAAGATGCCGCTGTTGGTTGTTATGCTATACCTCAGGATTTAATTTAATTTTCAGCCTGTTTTGTTTTAAAACTCTCTTTCCCTCTCCAAACTCCTTGTTCTGGCTTTTTCCATATTTAAAAACAAAACAAAATGAAAAACAGTTCAGGATCAGCTCGTGGTCTTAGAATATCTGTGTGCATGCGTGGCAGAAGAACCCACCAGTGGTGAGGTTGGGGGGTGTCCACTCACTCAGGCACCTCCTCTAGTTACCAGAATGGAGGTTCCGCAAACAGTGGGAGGCCAATGAACAGATACCAAAAAAAGAAAATGAGAACGAAGCTAAACCAACAAAGTCTATTGTCCACCTTTACTCTGAGGTTCCCGTGGCGTTTTTCTGAGGTGTGCCTGCTCCCCTGCTTGGTCTCGCCCAAGCTGTCGTCTCTGGACCTCGGAGCCCAGCAGATTCAAAAGTACGATTTCTTACTTCCACTTCAAGTTCCACTAGCTATAAGCCTTCATATTAAAAAAAAAATATTCCTTCCTATGTGGTTCCAAGTTTTGGAGCTCTACCCTGAATCTGCTTTGCCTGGTATTCTGTGGTATTGCTGACGGTAAACCTCACTGCCCCTCTACCCTAACCACCATCAAGCCCCACCTCTTGAAATATTCTTTTAACCATTTATGCAACACCATTCCTCTTCAGTATGTCATTCCAGCATGGTAAACTATATGATTATCGGACTCAAACTGGCCAATACCAAACCTTTTCATTTTTGACAGTTTCCAGTTTTTCTAGATTAATTCTTCATACAGTCCTTGTTCTAGTTATTAATGCATGTTTTCAGCTGTTTCTCCACATTGTGTATGATGCCCTAGTAGCAAATAGAGGTCCCAGAAGCTTTTACTCCATTTGTGTCATCTAGGTCAACATTACTTTCAGGAGACAGCTCTTCCCCAGTCATATTTGGAGTGTCTTCCAACCTGAGGTACTCATCTTATGACACTTTATCTGACAATATTCATCTGCTAGTCATAATTTTTCCATGTTCTGAAAGTGTATCTGACAAAGTTTTGCTGCTATTCATAAGGTTTTCTGTCGCTAACCATTCAAAAGTAGTTTGCCTCTAGTCTGTGTTGGTTTGAAAGGGAGGGATAAGTGATACGGGCACTAGAAGGTAGACACACATTGACAGGACAGGCAATATACAACTGGAGGGAGGTTGGCAGAAGAAAGATGGGGGTGGGAGACACAGGGAGAAATTTAGTGGTTGAAGTAAATAGAGATACATGCTGTTAGCTACTGTTGGTGTAGGGAGAGGATTCCAACCATATAATGAAGGAAAGTATATGATTTTTTGATATAAAACTGATGATCTGCTCTGTAAACCTTCACTCAGTTTACAATAAAAAGTTGTTTGTTTGTTTAAAGTAATTTGCCTCTAGGAAGTAGATGCTTCCTAGTCTGCCTTAGTGTTGAAGCTCTGCTGAAACCTCTTCCCCCATGGGTGACCTGGTGGTATTTAAATACTAGTGTCATAGCTTCAAGCATCATAGCAACACATAAATCACCGCAGGACAACAAACTGATAGATGAGTGGTGGCACAAGACTGTAGATATTTAAGTTCTCTTAAGTTTGTTGTTGTTGTTGTTAAGTGCCTTCGTGTAGGTTCCAACCCAGAGTGACCTTGTATAGGATTTTCAAGGAATGGTGGTGAGCATGAACTGCTGACATTTCGTTTCAAACAGACTTTGCAGTCCAGCACATTAACCCGCAGTGCCACACCAGGATTAATCTGTTTTCTAACGTAAGCTTCCTAGAGCTACTTAAAAGAAATTTTTTGATATGTCCATATATATACATATATATGAGATGGATTGGCCAAGTGGCAGTATCGATGGACTCAAGTTTGGCAACAGTAGTGAGGTTGGCCCAGGATTGGGCAGTGTTTTGTTATGCTGTTCATAAAGTCGCTATGGGTCGGTACCAACTCGATGGCACCTAACAACAACAACTTACATTTGTCTTCAGGCGTGCTGTTCAAACATTCATCCTGACATTATTTTGATAACTTTTTTTTGACGAACATTTCTTCATAAAGCACATTCTTGTCCTGTTATTTGTTTACTGTAGTTTTACAATTGATTTGGCACTACCCATTCCACTCACAGCACTGTCTACTCATGCTTGTTGTTGTTGTTGTTGAGTGCCATCGAGTCGGGTCCGACCCATAGCGACCCTGTATAGGGTTTCCGAGGGTGTAAATCTTTACGGGAGTAGAAAGCCTCATCTTTCTCCCGCGGAGCAGCTGGTAGTTTCGAACCGCTGACCTTAAGGTTAGTAGTCCGATTCGTAACCACTACGCTACCAGAGCTCATGCTAGGTTTGATAAATCATTGCAGTGGCCACACTGGACTCAGACACCATACTGACAGTTAGGGGGTTTATTAAGGGAAGTAACAGGTTACAATACAGATCAGAAAATACTCAGGGCAGAGTTTTTCCAGACAGCTGCCGATAAGTGCCTACTTGGCCCTATGTCTCATCCTGAAGGCATTCAGCTCTAGTTCCTTGGGTCAACAAATCTAGCTCCCCTGCTGAATTGCCTGGTGATATTCCACTATACAAGCAAGCCAACTGCCAAAAGTCAGTCAACTTCACTTGCTCTTTGGGTTATGAATCCCACCATTGTGTCATGTATGTGCTCTGCCGTTTGATTCTTGTGCTGCTTCTCCACTGCCAATCTTCCATTGTCACAGCCCTCTGGCCCTGGGTCTAGGAAGTTCAGTGCACAAGGATCTTGAGGCCCAAAAAACATTTTCCTTTCTTGGCTCGTCTTTGACCATAGTGAGATCCTCCCTCCTACTTCTGAGATGGTTCATTTTATGCCCATGATAGAGTTTCCAATTTTTACAATTACAATGAAGTCTGCTAGCATCAACAGCTGAATCATGTCATCTAATTACTAACTTCTCCCACCTTCTCTTACCCAGGTCCAGAAGGGCAGAAACGTTGTTTGATGGGATTTACAGATTATAGTTAGAAGAGGAAGTAGGTTATTCACTACACCACACATTTCCAAGTTATAAAGCTCTAAATCATGTGGCACTATGGTTAATGTGCTGGACTTCAAGGTCAGTTTGAACCCCAAGGTCTGTGGTTCAAACTCATCAGCTGCTCCTTGAAATCCTTATACAAGGTCCCTGTGAGTTGAAACTAACTCAGTGGCACTTAACAACAATTCTTAGTAAAACATAAAGGAGGGCTTAGGACAAGCTAAAGTTAAATTCAGATCATGGAACTTTGATTCCAGTTTACTTCAATCATTTCCAGTTGTGCCAGCACCTCAGTTTTAGAATACCCTTATACATAAGGAAGTGGACTGTTCTCTGCTGGATATCAAACACAATTATGAGGAACAAACTTAAAATTTAATATGAGGAATGGAAACAGCAAAAAATTCTCTTATGTATGACTTCTTCTTGTAATTAACTATGGCTTACTCTGTTAAGGAATCCTTGGGTGCTGTAGTAATATAGTTGACTGCTAATTGAAAGATGCCTTGAATTAAAAAAAAAAAAAAAAAAAAGGCTTGGATATCTACTTCTGAAAAATCAGCCATTGAAACCCTATGGAACACAGTCATACTCTGAAACCCATGGGGTAGGAATCACCTCAATTGTAACTGGCTACTTGTTGTTGTTAAGTGCCGTTGAGTCGGTTCCAAACCATAGCGACCCGGTATAGGGTTTCCGAGGAGTGACTGGTGAGCTTGAACTGCCAACCTTGCAGTTCAAATGGCTTTGCAGTCTGGTGCATTAACCCACAGCGCCACACCAGGACTCCATAACTGGCTACTAGTAGTTCTTTAAAATTAATATGTTTACAGCAGAAGTGAATGCTGAAGACACCAAATAAAAATTGGCTTTAATGTTTAAATCTGTGAGTCATAGAAACCCATTTACAGATTACCAAATGGTTGCTAGTATCTTGATTTTCTTCTTAAAGCAAGGTTGGTGTGTTTTCTTGGTGATTTGTATAACATGATAAAGTGAATATCTTTATGGTTTGTGTTATTTGTCCCAAAATCAGTTAGTTATATCTAAATAATGTTGTATTGGGAAAAGGTTTTTTTTTTTTTTTTTTAAAATTAAAAGTAGCTAGTATATAGGCTCAGAAAAAAGAAACCAGAGGCTTAGCATTTTAGAAATATTATTGCAAAGCAAATCTGGCATTGATTTCAAACCAGTGCGATCTGGGCTTTGCTGTAGTTAATTATGCTTATGTATTTCTTGTCAATAGAGTAGAACACAGATCATCTGAAAAACGAAATGCTTTTACTGCGTGTATTGTGAAAGATGCTGACGTTTATCCTTCTTCATCAATCTTACCTCCTTGCCAGTATCCTACGTGCTGCCCAGGGAGAGAATGCCATTAACTACTGTAATAGAAGTACTCATTTAATTTAGTCACTACTTCCTGCTAATTTTTATGAGTGGTGGAGGAACCATTTTAAAAGGACCTGTTGTTTTGACAAATGTTCGGTGCCTTGTTGTGAGGGATATTTTGAATTATTTTCCCATCTCTAATCTTTTTTTTTTTTTCCTGTTTTCTAGTTAGAAATGCATTCTACTAGGAACATTTGTATTTAAATCTTTATTGTGGGTTGCTTTGTAGAAAGAATATGGGCAAATGAACACAGTTTTTATTTCTATACTTATTTTACAAGGTATTTTGGCTGTTTTCCTAGAGTTTATAGTCAATGCACTTTAACATTACCTTGCTAAGCAGATATAAAACTTTCCTGGTATGTTTCTTTGGATTATCAGATTGTTCCCCCCCCCCCCAAAAAAAAAGATATCCATTTATAAATATATGCATCTTTGAGTAATCAAATGATCTAGCAAAGAAGATAAGGATTCTAATCAGCTTTCTTACTGTGCTTGTGCCATGCACTGATTCACTCTTTTATGAATACATTTCTCTTGGAGCATGAATAATTATGAAACTTTTCTTTTTCTATCTTGGTAGGAACTGGGAAGTAACAACCCTCCACAGAGAAACTGGAAGGGGATTGCTATTGCCCTGCTGGTGATTTTAGTTGTGTGCTCACTCATCACTATGTCAGTCATCCTCTTAACCCCAGGTAATGTCTTTATTCCTCTTTTATAACACTATTTTGGATAATGATTTCACATTTAAATATTTAAATGCCTTAAGAGGGCAGCCAGTATGTGGTATCTTAAGGCACATTAGCATTGGTTGGGATATTTTTTTAAAAATGCATAAGCAGATAGTTTGTAAATGGCACAGTAATTCTGTTGTTCGAATATTATGCAGAGTATTTTTAGGAATTAAAAAAAAAAAATCTCTAAATTGTGATTCTGAAAGAAATCTTTAGTCTGCATTGCTACACTGAAACTTCTTATGTTTGAGAATGTGATAGGTAGAGGAGACATTTGACTTTTATTCTAGGTTAAAGGTGAGAAAGTGAAATATAGACGTTCACATCTTCTAAGAAAAAGAGTTTTATTTTCCTTGCAATACAGATTTCTGTGTTTCATGGAATTATTGTGAGCCATCACACTATCCGCAGCACATAATTGCAACAACAACAACAACCAGGCTACTGCTCTGAGCCTTTATGAATCCACCTTTAAGTTAAACAACCAAATCCAAACCCCACTGCCGTTGAGCCAGTTGAAACCTGATTTTTGGTGCTGTGCATTTTTGTAGGAGAAGAAATCCTCATCTTTCTCCATAGAGTGGCTGCTCAATTTGGGGTTAGTTGTCCAGTGTTTACCTCTAGTACTATAATGGTTCCTTTTATGTCAAACAGTAGCTTAGTAAATAGCTTATTGTTGTTGTCAAGTGCCATTTAATCAGTTCTGACTCATAGCAATCCTGTATAAGGTTTTCAAGAAGCGGTTGGTTGATATGAACCACCAACATTGTGGTTAGCAGTCCAGTGCTTATCCTACAATGCCACATGTTTCTTGGGCTTTAGGCTCTTTTGAAGAATTATCTGTGTAGTCATTTTGAGAAACAGTAACTTCAAGTTCAGACTAGAAGTTTTAGGATAAATTAGTCATTTGAATTGTTCATCAAGAATATACTGTATGAAATCCTTCATGAGCACAATTTAAATTTCTTAAATTTTATTTAAATCAGTTCTGTTCCAGCAGTTTCTCCTTGGCAATAATGATAAGATGGGGTATAAGAATTTCAGGAAGTTATTTTCTGACTGGAACATTTTTGACATCCAGTCAAACTGTTACCCTGATTTGAGTATCATTTATTACATAAACTTCATTCAATTTCTGATATTGGCTTAATATAATTTTCACTTTTAACACGGTAATATCAGTGGAAAGGGAGCGTTTCGGGGAAGAAGAACAAATCTATAGAGAGTAATCATAGTCTCTTAAAGTTGACATCTCTTTCTTCTTTGTATTTCTTTGCCAGCACATTTTCATTCCTTATTTCTCTCCTGATTAAGGAACCTCTCTCTCCAAATTGCCTTGGCAATAATCTTTGAACTCTACTCTTTAGATATATTGTAGCAACAAACTACTAAATCCTTAAAATTAGGTTGTTATTGCTGCTGTTAAGAGCCGTCAAATCTGTTCTAATTCAGATAATACCCAGTTGACCTGGTTTCAATGACTGGATGATCACAGCTCAACTAGAAGAAGAAAGAAGAGGAAAAAAAGAGTAATCTGATACAATTTGATGAACTTGACCTACACCTATGGCTGCAGTAGCTCAAAAGAGGGAACAAATCTTTACAGCAAGGATCATTCCCACCCCCTCCATACACAGAGTAGACAGGGATGTACAACTTGGACATTGGCTACCCAAAGTGGGGGGCTACAAATGCAAGAAGTGACTGGCTTACGAGCTTTCAAGAGGGAACCTAGATCCAGAGGACATGGAGCATGGTAGACTCTCCACTGAGTAGTATCCAGTCTGCCTAGGTGGGGGTGGTGGGGGGTGATGAAAGGAAATGCTGATAGGTCTCTTGTGATACAATAGTGAATAATTATTATGAGGACTGATTGTGAGGGTTGGAACTGTAAAGGTAGACATTTTGTAGCAAGGAAAGGAGTGATTAACTTTGCAGCCTAGGAGCTGAGGTCCCTGGGACCATGAAAGGAGAAGAGCAGAGAGGGGGACCCTACCCAGAGAAGCAGTGATGCCAGAGATAGAGGCAGAGATGATGACATGGAGAGATGGAGTGGCAGGGGATTTTAGACCCAGAGAGGGAGAGGGGCTGTGTGCTGACAACTGGGGGGGGGCAGACTTGTAGGGTGTACCCTTTGGTTCATTGATGATGCATGGAGGGGATTGTAACCATGACAATGAAACAATATACGATAGAATGAATGTAAAACTAATGTTCTCCCATGTAAACTATCACATAATTCACAATAAAACATTAAAAAAAAAAAAAAAATCTCCTGGCAAAACAAAAATCCCTTGCCTAGAAAGTGCTGTTGCGAAGTGCCTACGAGTCGGTTCTGAATCAGAGCAGCCCTATAAAGGATTTCTGAAGAGCAACTAGTGGGTTTGAATTGTGGACCTCGTAGTCTGCTGTCCAGTGCTGATTCTACAGCATCACATCAGAATGGTACCTAGAAGGTTCTGTCCATTAGTTTGTTTTCTTGGTTGACTATCATCTTTGAAAACTAGACCAACAGCCAAGAATTTTCTTTCGTTCTCTGCAGCCTGAAGTCTTAGTTCTGACCCAGGCACAGGATCAATGTTTGCTGAATTGTATCAAAATCAGCCAACAGATCTCTGAAGAGACGGAACTCAGATAAGCTTTGAAAGAATAAGGTGGTTTGAGGCAGGGTCAACTCCAGGAATGATGTACTACAGGAGTCCCAGCAGATCGGCAGCAAGGGAAGTAAAGGGTCTTAAGCTTCTCCACTGCATAGCTTTGCCTTTAGCCAGCCCTGTCTTAGAGCTCTGTAGTTCAAGGACATTGGAAATTCTTCTGTTGAACTCTGATTTCAAAGTTAACTCTGTTCACACAGACACCACATGCAAAGTGGAAGTGAGATGAAGGAAAACCGAGACACTTCTTCAAAGCTGGTTTGGTGTCCCCCACTTGTATTGGTGACCTGATTCTGAGAACTGAAGAATCTCCAAGGCAACGTCAGTAGCTTTAAAGTTTGAGTGGGATCCCACAATATGACTCCATAGTCTCAGAGAGAAACAGAAAGCACAGCCAGGAAAGCTCAGGCACAGATTGGCAGAAGGACTTTGACAAAACACATTGCTACAGTGTCATCTGGTTAGTCACCATAACACATGGACTTATGTCAAGTAAGTGAAAAAAAAAAAAATAAATAAATAAATCTGTTGTAACTCAAACCTTATACACTGTATAGGGTGTATAAGGTTTCCAAGGAGTTACTGGTGGGTTTGAATTACCAAACTTATAGTTTATAGTCCAGTGCTGATCCTACAGTGCCACACCAGGAGTTATAAAATAAGGTTGTTGATAAATGCTGTTGAGTCAGTTCCAACTCATAGTGACCCAGTATAGAGCAAATGGTAATCCTGAACCACTAACATTGCAGTTCAGTCCCATCTTGCAGTCCGAAGACTGGCTGGTGAACTTGAACCTTGATGTTGCAATTCAAATGACCTAAGTGACCTTATGGTAGCGTAGTGGTTACGAATCAGGCTGCGAACCTTAAGGCCAGCAGTTCAAAACTACCAGCTGTTACGCGGGAGAAAGATAAAGCTTTCTGCTCCTGTAAAGATTTACTGCCTCGGAAACCCTGTATAGGGTCGCTATGGGTCGGAACCCACTCGAAGGCACTTAACAACAACAACAACAAATGGCCTTATGGTCCAGTGCACCACGCCAGGACTTAGTAGTGTTTATTCAGAGTCCTGCATATTGGACTGCTAATGATAAGTGTGGCAGTTCAAACTCACCAGCCCTCCTCAGAAACCTTTATACAGACTCAGTGTGAGTTGGAATTGATGCAAAGGCACTTTGCAACAACAAGGTTTATTCAGGAAAGAAAAAAAGAATGCCGGGAGACACCAGTACGTGTGAGTGAGAACTGATGGTTACAGTGAGATGTTTTACAAAGAACAGAGGTAGTCCATAGAACACAGGCATAATAGTAGCAATCATTTGATTGATTAATCTTTTATTGATGCCACCAGAAGGAAGGGTTGGCTCTGACTCAAAGTTACATGACATTATGTACAACAGAATGTAAAAAAAGCGCCTGGCCCTGCCTCAACCTCACAATCGTCATTGTACTTGAATCCATGGCTGCCGTCCCTGTTCCAATCCATCTCACTGTAGGTCTTCACTTTACAAAAGATGATGCCCTCCTCCAGGGCCTGGTCTCTTCTGATAATATGTCCGAAATATGAAAGACGATGTCTGGCCAACCTTTTTCCTAAGGAGCATTCTGGCTAGATGTCTAACAACACAGATTAGCTTGTTCTTTTGGTAATCCGTGGTACTTTTAATATTCTTCTCCAACACCAAAAGTCAAATGCATGAATTCTTCTGTGGTCTTCCTTATTCATCTTACAACTTTCACATTCACTTGAGGCTACTTAAAATACCATGAATTGAGTTAGGTGCATGTTAGCCCTCAAAGTGGCATCTTTGCTTTTGAACACTTTTTTTTTTATGAAATAGATTTGCAAAATGCAACATGTCATTTGATTTTTTTGACTGGTACTTCCATGAGTGTTGACAGTTGATCCAAGCAAAATGGAGTCTTTGACAACTTCAGCCTTTTATCTGTTGATCATGATGCTATTTCCTTATTTATGTATGCTTACTCATCACTGTATTAGGAGGGGTTAGGAGGTAGGGAATGGGCTTCTATTGGATAATGGAGAGCAGAGAGAGACCTATAGAAATTGATTTCATGGACTAATTGCAGAGATTTTCAATCATATGCATGTATCCTTCAGGTTGTCATTAGGTGCCATTAAGTTGGTTCTGACTCATAATGACCCTAAGCCCAACAGAACTTGGATCCTGTGCCATTTTCACAGTTGTTATGCTTGAACCCTTTGTTGCTGCCACTGTGCCAATTCTTCTTGTTGCAGTTTTCCTCTTTTCATTGACCCTCCACTTTTCCAAGCATCATGTCTTTAAGGGTGACAAAAATATTACGAGTTGACATTAAATAGATTTAACCAGACATCTAAGGCATTTGTGATAACCATTTGATAGCAGGACCTCAATTACCAGAGACAGCTTGTTAAAACAAAATTCTTTGAAGTTGTCTGGGAAACTTCAGGTAAGGCTGACTTCAGGACACTTTCAAACCAAGATGACATTGCTGTTATAAAGCGTCATTTCTTAGGCCACGTTTACATGCGAAGAGTCTCACTACACCTGTGTCAAGATTTCCCTCCCTAGATTGTATTTCTTTCTCTTCCTGACTTGATCACAGAGAGAAACACTTTTCCAATTCCCATTGCTACTAACAATTAAGGAATAACTAAAATTACATGCAAACATTTTACAAGACCAGTTTAATTTAATAATTTACTCCTGATCAAAAGGCTTAATGAATTTCTGTTTTTCATTGCCCTGCTTTTGATCATGGATTGTTTTGAATATCCTTTGATCAATTCAAGAAGTAAGTGTGCTGCATGGACTTAATTTTAAATTATCATTTGGTATGCGGCTTCTTGATAGATGCCTCAACTAGCAAGCAGTTAATTTCTACCTTGCTATAAGGTTCTCATCTTCATGGCAATCTGATCTCAAGTAACCTACAAAGGAGGAACTCATCTTCAACATGTTTCTGACCATTAGGCCACTTGGTTTGTTTGCTTTTCACATGCTGGTATGGTGCTGTGGGATAAAGCACTGGACCTCAAGGTCTGTTAGAACCAAAAGGTCATTGGTTCAAACTCATCAGCCACTCCTTGGAAATCCTGTTCAGAGTCGCTGTTAAGTCGGAATCAACTTGACAGCACTTAACAAAAACAACTATTGTAAAATTCTTAAGATGTTTAGGAGGATACTTAGTGGCTCAGAGAGCCTAGTAATGTTATCTTCCAGTTCCTTAGGGATGGTTATTATTTCCACATCAGCTTGGGCATCACATTATTTTTCTGAGTCAAGACATTAGCGGTTCCTTTCTTAAATGTTCAGTAGTGCCAATTACAATGTTTATTAGTGTTAAAATCATAATACCAGAGAACAGGATTGTCTCAAACCAGCCCCTATCCCGTTAGGTAGTCAGCTGAAAATGTTGGGAAAAGAAACACCAGAATCAATTCTTTGGTAATGTTCAATTGGGTGTATTCTTTTAGTTTTGTTTGTTTGTTTGTTTTGCTCAATTTCCCTAAAAGTATTTATCCAAGTACAACAAGAAGTATTTTTCAGTAGTGAATAAACCACCTTGTGACTTCTCCTGGAGATTCAGGGCACTGACAGCATCATCAGTTATTTGGTCCCTAGTGTCAGAGAGGTTTCTCATGGTAGGCTCCAAGTCAGCACCTTCTAGTTAAAGTTCAATGGACTTCACCAATTGAGAATTTTTCCCTTGGGAAGAATTTAGTGAAGGTTAACAGAACAGATCATCAGTTTTACATTCAACAAATCATATACTATGTTTCATTACAATGATTGCAATCCCCTCCATGTATCATCACTTACAGTATTACCACTATTCCCTTCAACTGTTACACTCCTCCCAGTATCTTCTGCTACCTTCAGTTTCCTCTGCCCAACTTTTCTGTTGTGTATTGTCTTCCCTGTCACCCAAGTTAACATGTGTTAACATGTTAACATGGCACTGTGTGTTAATGCACTGGGCTGCAAGGTCATTTGAACTGCAATGTTGGCAATCCAAGCTCACCAGCTGCTCCTCGGAAACCCTGTATAGGGTTGCTATGGGTGGAAACCTACTCCACAGCACTTAGCAACAAATGAGACTAAGGGAGTCCTGGTGTAGTGCTGTGGGTTAATAAGCTGGACTGCAAAGTCATTTGAACCACAAGGCTCGATGGCACCTGACAACAACAACAATAACCTGTTTAATGTGTTTGAGCTCTGTGTCAAATATCAGTAAGTGGATAGATTTACTTCTGAGTTTCCAGTTCTGTTCCATTCATCTATGTGCCTTCGTTGTATTGGTACCAGGCTATTTTGACTACTGTGGCTGTGTAATGAGTTTTGAGGATCTGGAAGTAAGAGACCTCTTACTTTGTTATTCTTTTTAAGTAAGTCTTTGCATATCCCAGGTCTCTTTCTTTTTCATATAAATTCAGTGAATAGTTTTCCATCTGTTTAAAGAATGATGTTGGTATCTGGATTGGAACTGCATAATATTTATAGATTGTTTTGGGTAATTTTGACATTTTCAAAATGATAAGTCTTCCTATCTATGAATATAGTATATTCTTCCATTTTTCTAGGTCACATTTGGTTCTTGTAGTAGTGTTTTGTAGGGTTTTTTTGTATAGGCCTTTTGTTTCTCTGGTTAGATTTATACATAAGTGGTGCTGTAGGTTCAGCACTGAACTGTGAACCACTAGGTCAGAAGTTCAAATCTACCAGCTACTCCTTGAAAACCCTATGTAGGGTTCGCTGTAAGTTGAAACTGACTCGATGGTGCTTAACACACACAACAAACACTTTTCATCTTTTTGGTAGGTATTGTAAATTGTGTTGCTTTCCTGATTTCCTTTTCATAGCTGTCTTTATTAATGTGTAGGAATCCAACTGATTTTTGTACGTTGTTTTTGTAGCATACCAGTTTGTTGAATTTTCCAATGAGTTCCAATAATTTTCTTGCTGAGTCTTTATATAGGATATCATCTGCAAATAAAGAGAGTTTTATTTCTTTTTTGCTTATTTGGATGCCTTTACTTTCCCTTTCTTGTCTTATAGATCTAAGACTTTTTTTTTTTTGTTTCTTAAATGTTTTATGGTGAATTATGTGATAGTTTACATGGGAGAACATTAATTTTACATACATTCTATCGTATATCGTCTCATTGCCATGGTTGCAATCCCCTCCATGCATCATCAACCGACCAAAGGGTATAACCTGCAATCCTTCCCCTGTACTCCCCAGGTCTTCAGCACACAGTC
>NW_006408641.1:1698152-1711710 GCF_000296735.1 Chrysochloris asiatica
TTACTTCTGGTTGAGCTCTGATCATCCAGTCATTGAAGCCAGGATAAGTGGGTATTATCTGCAAGTGTGGGTGTTCTTATAGCTCTAAGACTTTTCAGTACAATATTGAGCAGGAGTGGTGATTACAGGCATTCTTGTCACATTTCCATTTACAGTGGGAATGCTTTCATTTTCTCTCCATTGAGAGCAATATTGGCAGTTAGTTTTGTATATATGCCCTTAATTAAGTTGAGGAATTTCCCTACTACTTCTATTTTGTTAAGCATTTTTATCAGGAATGGGTCTTGAATTCTGTCACATGCCTTTTCTTCATCAATTGATATGATCATGTGTTTTTCTCTTCCCTTGTTTTATTTATGTGGTTGATTACATTGACTGCTTTTCAAATATTGATCCATTTCTGCATGGCTGATATGAATCCTGCTTGGTTATAAAGTGCTAATTTTTTATTTTTTTTGATACGTTGTTGGATTTTATTAGCTAGCATTTTTTTGAGAATTTTTGCTTCTATGTTTATGAAGGGTTGTTGTTATTGTTAAGTGCCAATGAATCTGCTCTGACTCATAAAGACTCTGTATAGGGTTTCCAAATAGTAATTGATGGGTTTGAACCACTAGCCTATGGTTAGCAGCCTAATGCATATACTACAGCACCACACAAGGACTCCTCATGAGCGATATTTGTCAGTAATTTTCTTTCTTAGTGATGTCTTTCTGTGGTCTAAGGATCAGGATTACGCTTGCACAATAGAATGAATTCAGGGATTTTAATCATTTTCTATATTCTGGAATACTTTGAGTAAAATTGGTGTATGCTCATCTCTGAATATTTGGTAGAATTCACCAATAAAGCCATATAGACCTGGACTATTTTGGGTGGTAGTAATTCAATGACCTGATAAGTTTCTTCCTTTGTTATATGTCTATTAAGGTTTTCCATTTTAATATACTTTAATATATGCTAGTTTATTTAGGTTGTGTTTCTAAAAAATTCTCCTTTTCGTCTACATTTTCAAATGTGTTAGAGTACAATGTTTTGTAGTATTCTGTTATTATCCATTTTATGTCCATTGGACTGTTGTGTTATCACCTATATACTTTCTTGTGTTATTTGCATCTTCTTTTATTTTGTTAGGTTTGCCAATAGTTTGCCAATTTTACTAATCCTTTCTAAATCCAACTTCTTCTCTGCTGATTATTTCTATGTTTTATATTTTATTTC
The DNA here is from genome assembly GCF_000296735.1 of Chrysochloris asiatica. NCBI lineage: Eukaryota > Metazoa > Chordata > Mammalia > Afrosoricida > Chrysochloridae > Chrysochloris > Chrysochloris asiatica. The sequence goes on from NW_006408641.1 coordinate 1,699,374, forward strand.
TGCTTTAGCTGTTGTTATTTCTCGCATTCTGGTGACTATGACCTTCCTTTACTACTTTTTTCCTAAGATTTGGAGATTCTTTCTTCTTTTTTGATATGTGCACTTATTACTATACATTTCCTATGAACACTGCTTTTGAAAGTGTGTCAGAAAACCATCCCTCTTACAGCACTTTTGGGTTCAGTAATTCATTGCAATGGCCACACAGAATTCAGTCACCATACATAACAGTTTTGGGGTTTATGAGTGAAGGTATCAAGTTATAATACAGCATCATAAAATACTCAAAGCACAGTTGTTCCAGTCAGTGTAGCATGTCCTAAGCCATGTCAACAGAGGCAGACTTCTCTCTGCCAAACCAATGGTACAGAGTTCTTTTAGGACTGTGGAACCATACCCATAAGACACATCACTCCACCATAAGAATCTGCCTGAAGGTACGTGGCTCTAGCTTCATGGGTCGTAAAACCTAACTCTCTGAATTAAGTTCCTGGAGCCCTTGTAAAAGCAAATTTCCATCCAAAGTCACTCAGGTTTACTCACTCCATGGGATGTCTCATGCCCTGACTTTTGATTCTGCTGCTGCTCCTCTGTCATTCCTTTGATGTCACAGATTTCTCTCTCCAAGTCAAGGAAGCTCATTGTACACAGGTCTTGGGGTCCAAGGGACATGCTCCATTCCTATCTCTTCTTTGATGGTAGTGAGACCTCTCATTCCTGCTTCCGAGATGGCTTGTTTTATACACATTAGTGTTTCAAATTTTCACAAATACAGTTAACCCTGTTAACCACTCACAAATGAATCATATAATCCTGTTATCATCTTCTCTAACTTTTTTTTACTGAGATCCATCAGGGCATAACTTTTATTTGGTGGAAGTTTATCAACATTATGACTGGAAGATGCATTAAATAATTTGCTGCACCACAGACATGTTGTATCTTCATTTGTTTCTAGGAAAAAAATTTTTTTATTTCCTTTTTTATTTCTTCTATTAACCCTGAGTTAATCTTGATGATGTGATGTTATACCCACAACATAAACCTGCTTATCCTTAATAGTTTTAAACCTGATCTATTATTCCAGTGAATGATTTCATCATGTGTATTGATGCCAAAAGAAATTTCAGTGTGGCTCAGGATACATTGACCCACACTATGTAGGCAAGGTTGAGTCCATACATACGGGTCAAAGTAAGTATAAGGACCTTCGTTCCCCTTCAGGGTATCCTCATTTGTTGAGTAAGAAAGTATGACAAAAGTAGCATATAGCACTTTCTTCCCATTGTGAACCGGAGAAAATGGGATGGACTGAATTGCTTGTTTGAGACAGATTTCAGGTAAGGAGTTGTTACAAATGGATCATTGTCCTACTTCTTGCAAAGAAAGGGCAATTCATTTAAATCAAGCCTGGTTGAGCAGATTTTTATTTTCTCCACTGAGTAACTGGGCTGTGAAGCTTCCAGACTTGTTGGCCTAGACTTGGGAATCATTAATGACATGGTTCATACAAAAGCTATTTTTGGTGCTGATGCAATTGTTCATAGTGTCATCCTAGATCTAGATTTAATTGAAACATGGTATGCATTACTTACAGGATAAGTCACGGGGTGCCACAGCTTTACCTGAATTAACTTCTTGAAAGAAATTGTTTTGCTAATCACCACAGGAGGTACATAAGAATAATTATGGGGGCTGCCATCAAGTCCAAATTCTGATGGACAACCCAAGGGGCCATCTGGCATATCCATCAATTGGTAAGATTGATGCCCCCTGTGACTGCCTAAGCTAATCTAGCAAATGAATTTTCATGACAGGAGTTAATGGGAGATGCTATGAGCAACAGCATGAGCAGAAAGTTAAAGGAAAGATTCTTAGTGAAGAAGCTCATCCTAAAAGTAATAAAGAAGGGTTTTTAATATACACTTGTTATAACAAACTGTGTTTCTGCAGTGATGGGCATAAAGAAGGACAAAATTATCACAACAAGTAAACGAGAAATATGATAAAAATGTTAATAGCAAAATGAAAAAAAAAATATTTCGGAACTCAAGTGCCTTACTAAATTAAGCTATGACTGGCTTTAACAACAAAGAACTAATAAAGTATAGGAAGTGGAAGCAATTATAATGAATGCAATAAAAACTCAAAACAAAAGAGCTGATATGGATTCTAATCCCAGGGAGGTTTTTAAAAGCTGTATTTATGTGAAGAGGTCTGGATTTGCAAAGGAAGGATAATATATCAAACAAAGAATGGTACCCATAGTTGGAGTCTAATTATAATAAAAGGAATTAAGATAAATCAAATTTCTAATATTTCTCTATTAAATCTTAAACATTCTGAAAGGTTGAGTGTATAGAGCAAAAGCCAAAGCAAAGACAGTAGAGATTACACAGAGGATTAGTATTTATAAAGTTTCATTCAAACAAAATACAGAGTCGCTATGAGTCGTAACTGACTTGATAGCACTTAACAACAGCCAATTCTTACAGAAGCTGACTGCCACATCTTTCTCCCACAAAGCAACTGGTAATTTAGAACTGCTGACCTTTTTGGTTAGCATCCAAGCTCTTTAAACACGTTGTTGGGCACAGGCATCTGGGCTGTGCATGGAGTCCAGATGTAAGAATTGGATGAGATGTGCCATAAGAGTCTGCACTAGGCACCATCAGTCCCTTGGCCACTGTGGAGCCTCCTTACTGCCTGATAATCTTTGTGGTTGAGCACTTTAAAGAAGTTATGTAAACAGATTTGCCTAATGGAATATTCTCTTTGTTTTCTTGACTACTGCTTCCATGACTGTTGATTGTGAATCCAAGGAAAATTAAGTCTTTGACTACTTCATTGTTTTCCATTTTTCTCGATGTTTTTCATTGGTCCAATTGTAAGGATTATTGGTATGTTTACATTGAGTTGCAATCCATACTAAAGGCTGTAGTCAGTAAATATTTTAACTTCTCTTCACTTTCAGGATGCAAGTGCATATCTCAGGTTGCTAATGAGTTTTCCTCCAATCCTGATGCTATATTGTTCTTCATAAAATCCAGTTTCTCAGATTACTTTCACATACTTATACAGATTGAATAAGTATGGTGAAAGCATATAGTCTTGGCACACACCTTTCCTGATTTTAAACCACTCATTATTCCCTTGTTCTGTTCTAACAACTGCCTCTTAGTCTATGTATAGTTTCCTCATGAGTACAATCAAGTGTTCTGGATTACTCATTCTTTCCAATGTTATCCAGAGTTTGTCATGTTCTGCACTGTCATAAGCATTCAAATAGTCAATAAAACACAAATAAACATCTTCCTAGTATTCTTTGCTTTCAGACACATTCCATCTGACATCAGCAGTAGTATCCCTAATTCCATGTCCTCTTCTGAATCTGGATTGAATTTCTGGCAGTTCAGGTACTGTAGCAGTTATCTTTTGTATTAAGAAAAATATTACTTGCATGTGATATTAAGATATTATTTGATGATTTTGACATTGTGTAGAGTCACCTCTCTTTGGAATGGGCACAGATATATATCCTTTCAGTAGGTTGGCCAGGCAGCTGCCCTTCAAATTTCTTGTCATATATGAAAAAGTGCCTCCAGTGCTATATCAGTTTGTTGAAAGATATCAATTTGTATTTCATCAATTCCTGGAGCCTTGCTTTTATTAAACCAAAATATCAAAATGTGAAGCTGTTGTTTTTCAACACATCTTCCATCTAGGTCTATATGCTTTTAAAAGTGTATAGACCTAACTTTTCTTTGAAGAATTATTCGCCCTTCAATTTATACTAGGCCAAATTATAGCTTTGGCATCCTCAGGGGGCTCAAATCCTGTTCCTTTTCAATGTTGTTTGAGTTTGGAGAGCAAGAAGAAGTCTGTAGGGTGGATAGGGTAAAGTTTCTCAATGAAATTTCCTGTAGGAGCTTGCGACTTTTCCAAGTCTTTTCCTCACCAGTGTAGTTTTCAATTTTCTGAAAATACCTTCCTAATAAGTCCTCATGGTCATTCTGTGTCCTTTGAGAAAAATCTCTCAAGATTGCTCTTTTTTAATTCCTCAAAGCCATCATCTTTTGAGCTGACCTCTCTACCTTGAATTTAACTGGCCAAACAGATCCTCTCAGAAACTACTGTTTTCATTGGGTCTTGTTGTCTGGTAAAATCGTCTTGGTAAATCATGTCTACAGCCACCCACTGATTGCAGAGATAAAATTGTGCATGTATGAATTGGAACTCCAATAACTGCAATACTTTTTTACTTACTCCTGTATATATATTCATCTTGCTTTTGTTTCATGTAAAACATTCCTGCTTTTATCTCTTAGAATATTAATTATACTCACACATACACATACTTATATTTAAAGTTTTCTGTTACTGTACTTTGTCTCTGTTTCTCTAAGTTCTTTAATCTTTTTCTATATATTTATTTTGGTCTTAATGTTGAGACATTCAATAATAACCTGTGGTCCTTATTGTCCATTCATATTTAACAGTGTGAATCATTTATAAAACTGATGGGAAGAAAAAAAAAAAAACCTGATGGGAAGTTCTGAAAGCATGAGTGGGTTCCGTTGACTGGTGGGTTTTACTGTAGGGTGAATCGACTGGCAGTTGACTTCGGTGGATACCCGCAAAACAATATTTGTTGTCTCTCTAACCCTGCCCTTGGGGAGTTCAGTTATTTTTTCCCCCCAATGTTTTAGTGTGAATTATGTGATAGTTTACATGGGAGAACATTAGCTTTATATTCATCCTATCATATATTATTACATTGCCATGGTTACAGTCCCCTCCATGCATCATCAACTAACCAAATGGTATATCCCACAAGCCTGCCACCTGGTCATCAGCACACAGCCCCTCTCTCTTTGGGTCTAGAGTTCCCAGCCACTCCATCTCTCCATGTCATTGTCTCTGCCTCCATCACTGGTATCACTGTTTATCTGGGTAGGGTCCCGCACTCCCCTCTTCTTCCTTGATGGTCTCAGGGCTCTCCGCTCCTGGACTGCAAAGTCAGTCACTCCCCTCCTTTTGCTACAAAATGTCTACTTTTACATTTCCAATCCTCACAGTCAGTCCTGATAATAATTATTCACTGTTGCAGGACAGGAAGGCTGGCTATCCACATCACCTTTCATCAGTCCCGCCCAGACAGATTGGATACTACTCAGTGGAGATTCCACCTTCCTCAAGGCCCTTTGGATGTAGGCTCCCTCTTGTAAGCTTGTAAGCCAGTCACTTCTTGCTTTTGTAACCTCCCCCATTTTGGGTACCCAATGGTCACGTTGTCCATCCTTGTCTACCCTGTGTATCAATAGGGTAGGGATGATCCTCACTATAAATATTTGTTTCCTCTTTTGAGCTACTGCATCCATAGGTGTAGGTCAAGTTCATCAGATTGCTCTTTTTTTCCTCTTCTTTCTTTTTGAGCTCTGATCATCCAGCCATTGAAGCCAGGTCAAGTGGTATTATCTTGAAGTGTGGGTGTTCTTGTGCATATGCCCTCTCTTCGTATCATCTGGATGCTTCATTCTCCACTCTAGTCCTCTGTGGCTATGTCACTGACTCTGGGCCCAGGAATTCCCAGGTCTTGCCAAACTGTGGGCCAATCAGGTCTCCAACCGGGTTCACAGGAGTGTATTGAACGTAGTTGGATTTAGCTTGCAGCTTCATTGATGTGTTTCCCTCACTTCTTCTTATTGGTGACCAACGTGGTCACCATTCATAGCATGTGTCTGCTTGTGTGTTCCCATTTAGTCTCAGTCTTGGAAGAAGAGTTTTCCCTGAAGGGACCTGACCAATTGCCTTGATGTCTCCTGGGTGAGCAACTTGCTTGTTCTTGTAGTAATCAGTCAGACTGATGTTATTTTATTTTATTTTTTTCCTGTCGAACTTTATTTCAACAACTATCTTTTGTTCGTCTAGCCACTCCAGGCTGGTCTGCTTGTCCTTTCCAGTGGAAATTTCCCGCCTCAGAAGATTCTGGATGGGGTTCAGGATTCCACCTATGGTCTTACGTATTGCAGAAGTTCCACAGGAAGCCTCCTTCACTGGGTACATTGTAGCCCCATTTTAGGTATTCCAATCAGTTAGATGCAGAAGACAGACTTAAAAGCTTTCAATGGTGATATTTCTGGCTATTCCTTTCTCTCCCCCTCAAGTGTCTATTTTATAATGGTATGCCAGGGAAACCAAGATTCCAAAGACATCCAAGCATCTTAACATTATTTCCTCCCTTTTCCCCATTCTCAATCCCTGTATCCCAGAGCCCTGTTGTTCTTAAGTTTTGCATACATCATTATTTACCTTTGTCCCACTTAACCCATGCAAACCTGCCTAATTATTTTCCCATCTGCCTTGTTCTTCCATTCCCCTTCCCCATCCTGTGTATTGCCCCCTCCCCAGCACCCAAACTATCCTGTGTCTATTTCCTACCCTGTGCCCCACCTTTCCCTGTCTCCCCTCAACCCACCACCCGCATCCCTGTAACCAGCAAAGAATCCCCCACAACCCTTTATTATGGGTTCTTTTTCTTAGTATTTTACAGTAGTGGTCCTATGCAGTTTTTCTTTTTTGTGGCTGAATAATTTCACTCAATATAATGTCCTCAAGGTTCATTCATGTTATTCAGTGGCTTGCAGCTTCCTTGTTATTCCTAAAGGTAGCAAAATATTCCATTGTGTGTATGTACCACAGTTTGTTTATCCATTCTTCAGTTGATGGGCACTTTGGCTGTCTCCATCTTTTTGCTGTTGTAAATAGTGCTGCTATGAACATTAGTGTACACATATTTACTTGTATTATGGCTCATATTTCTTGTGGGTTAATACCAAGTAGAGGAATTGCTCGATCATAAGGTATCTTGAACATTTCTTCATATGTTTGTTGGCTGCCTGGATCTCCTCCTTGGAGAAGTATCTGTTCATGTCCTGTGCCCATTTTTAAATTGGGTTATTTGTCTTTTTCTTGTAGAGGTATAGTGTCCTAAATATTTTAGAAATGAGTTTCTTGTTTGATTAAAAGATTTTTTTTTTCACATTCTGTGGGTTCCCTTTTTACTCTTCCAGTGAAGTCTTTTGATGCACATAAGTTTTTATTTTTAGTATGTCCCACTCATCTATTTTGTCTACTTTTGTTTATGTACTTTTCAAAATGTTTGTTAGTCTGTGTATTCCCTGAAAGAGTTTCCTCACATTTGTCCCTATTTTTTCATTGATGACCTTCATAATTCTGAGAGTCACATCTAGGTCTTTAATCCATGCTGAGTTAGTGTTTTGTATAAGGCTTGAGGTAAAGGTTTTGTTTCAATGTTTTGCATATAACTTCCCAGTTCTGCCAGCACCATCTGTTTAAGAGATTATCACCTCCCCATGAAATATATTTAGGTATTTTGTCAAAAATCAGTTGGCTATATATGGAATGGTTAATTTTCTGGATTCTCTATTCTATTCCAATGATCAATGTATCTTTCATTGTACCAGTACCAAGCTGTTTTGACCACTGTAGCCATGTAATAAATTTTGAAGTCTGGGAGTGAGAGGTTTCCAACCTTATTCTTCTTAAGCAGTGCTTTGCTTATCCTGGGTCTCTTTCCTTTCAATGTAAAGTTTGTAATTGTTTTTTCCATCTCTTTGAAGAATGTCATTAGACTCTGGATTGGGATTGCATTATGTGTATAAATTATTTAGGGCAGTATTGGCATTTCCACAATGTTAAGTCTTCCTCTCCAAGAGCATGGTACATTCTTCCATTTTTGTAGGTTTCTTTTGTTTTCTTGGAGTGTTTTGTAGTTTTCTTTGTGTAGATCCTTTGTTTTTCTGGTTACATTTTCCCCTAGATATTTCATCCTTTGGGCAGCTATTGTAAATGGTATTGCTTTCCTAATGTCCTTTTCAGTGCTGTCATTTTTGATATAAAGGAATTCAACTGATTTTGTATGTTGATCTTATATCCTGACACTACTGAATCTTCCAATGCAGTCTAGTAGCTTTTTTACTGAGTCTTTGGGGTTCTCTGTCTATAGAATCATATCGTCTGCAAATAGAGAGTTTTATTTCCTCTTTGCCAATTTGGATGCTTTTAATTTCGCTGTCTTGCCGTATAGCTCTTGCTAAGACTTCCAGCACAATATTGAATAGAAACGGTGACAAAGGGCATCCTTGTCTGGTTCTTGCTCGCAAAGGGAAGGTTTTCAGTTTCTCTCCATTGAGAGTAATGTAGGCTGTCAGTTTTGTATATATGCTCTTATATATGTTGAGGAATTTCCCTTAAATTCCTACTATTTTGAGGGTGTTCATCAGAAATGGATGTTAGATTTGTCAAACGCCTTTTCTGCATCAATCAATATGATCATGTTGAACCATCCTTACTTTGCTTATATGAATCCCAATTGATCATGGTGTATTATCTTATTGATGTGCCGCTGGATTCTGTTGGCTGGGATTTTGTTGAGAATTTTTGCATCTATATTCATGAGGTATACTGGTCTATAATTTTCTGTCTTATTGACATCCTTCCATGGCTTTGGTATGAAAGTTATGCTTGCTTCATAAAATGTATTAGGAACTTTTCCATCTTTCTCTATATTCTGGAATAATTTGAGTAGAATTGGTGACTACTCTTCCCTGAATGTTTGGTAGAACTCATCCATGAAGCCATTTGGGCCTGGACTTCTTTTGTTTGGAAGTTTTTGATGACCTGATCAATTTTTTCTTTTGTTATGGGTCTGTTCAGGTTTTGTACTTCACTCTGTGTAAGATTAGGTAGGTCATGTATATCTAAAACTGTATCCATCTGTTCTGAGTTTTCAAATTTGTTGGAGTACAACTTTTCATAGTATTCTATTATTATCCTTTTGATTTCCTTTGGTTCCATTGTGGCATCGCCCATGTAGTTTTTAATGCCTGTTATTTGCGTCTTCTCCCTCTTTTCTTTTGTTGGATTTGCCAAGGGTTTGTCAATTTTGTTAATCCTTTCAAAGACCAACTTCTTGTCCTGTTGATTCTTTCTATAGTTTTTCTGTTTTCTATCTCATTTATTACTGCTCTAATCTTTTTTCTTTTCTTTTGTTGGCTGTAGGTTCCCTCTCTTGGACTCTTTCGAATTGTTGTAGATGCTGTGTTAATGTGTTAATTTTGGTTCTTTCTTCTTTTTGGATGTGTGCATTTATTGCAATATTATTTCCCTCTCAGCCCCACTTTTACCAGGTCCCAAAGATTTTGGTATGTTGTGTTTTTGTTCTTGTTTGTTTCTAGGAACTTTGTGAGTTCACGTTTTATTTCTTCTACTACCCAGTCGTTTTTCAGCAGGGTGTTATTCAGTTTCCATGTATTTAAATTTATTTCCTTGACATTCCTATTGTTGATTTCAAATTTGATTGCATTGTGGTCAGAGAAGATGCTTTGTAGTATTTTGATGTTTGTAAATTTATGGAGATTTGTTTTGTAGCCTAACACATGGTCTATTCTGGAGAATGTTCCATGTACACTGGAAAAGAATGTGTATTGTGCTGTTGTTGGGTTGAATGCTCTGTACACATCTATCAAGTCTAGTTGGCTGATTATATTGTTTATTTCCTCTGTGGCTTTTTATGAGTTTCTTTTTGGTTGTTCTATCCATTTTTGAAAGTGGTGTATTAAAATCACCCACAATTATTGTAGATTCACCTATTTCTTTTTTTGAATCTGTTAGAATTTGCTTTGTGTATTTTGGATTTTGGAGCTCTTTCATTGGGAGCATAGATATTTATTATGGTTGTGTCATCCTGTTTATTTGTCCCTTTAATCATGAGCCAATGTCCATCTTTATCTATTATGCTGGCTTTTGCCTTAAATTTTATTTATCGGAGATTAGCACTTCAATTTCCTTGGCATATTTTATTTCCATCCTTTGAGTTTTAATCTGTTTTTGTCTCTGTGTGTAAGATGTGTCTCTTGCAGACAGCATATTGAAGGATCTTGTTTTCTTATCCATTCTTCTCCCCTTTCGTCTCAACTGGTATATTTAATCTACTTAAGATCATTGTAATTATCGATAGGTATGGATTAATTGCTGCCATTATGTTTGTTTTTTTGTGGTGTTCCTGCTTTCTTTGATCTGCAAGTCTTCCTGTGCTGAGTTCATGTTTTTTTGTGTTGTGTCTTATGAGTTTCATCATAGTTTTAATGTTTCCATGTTCTTCTTGGATTTTCATTTACTTGGTACATTGTGAAGTGTTAATTTTCTTTGAGGTTACCTTATATTCCATTAACGTTTCCCTCCATTAAGTGCAGTCTGTTTTATCCTATAATCTACTTGAGCTTTTCACCATCTGGTGCTCTATTCCTAAGTGTTTACCTTCTTTCACATTTTAATTGTTTTGATCATAGACTGACTTCCCACATTTTCTGAGTTTGTTTTCATAGTTTGTTCTGTTCTTGACTCTTCCTTCTGTCAATTTAGTTCTGGGAGGTGCTGCCACGTATGTCAGTCTCTGGTTGTTGTCTGTTCTTGTTGGTTCTCAGTCCACAGAACTCACTTTAGGATGTTTTTCAGTGCAGAGTTGGCTTTGGAAAAATCCCTTAGCTTCTGTTTATCCTGGAATGTTTTGATTACACCATCGTATTTGCTAGATAAAGGATTCTTGACTAGCAGTTTTTTTTTTCTTTCTTTCAAGGTTTTATTTATGTGTCCCCATTGCCTGCATGGTTTCTGCTGAGAGATCCAATCTTAATCTGACTTGCTTGCCTTTGTATGTAATGCTGCTCTTTTCCCTAGCTGCTTTCAGGAGTGTCTCCTTATCTTTGATTTTGGAGAGCTTGATTATGATATGTCTTGGCAATTTTCTTTTTGGGTCTATCCTTCCTGGGGTTTATTGAGCTTCTTGAATGTTTATCTTTTCACTTTTCAGGATGTTAGAGAAATTTTCTTCCATCAGTTCTTCAACTATTTCCTCAGTGTACTTGTGTGATTCTTCCTGTTTTGCAATGCCAATAATTATTACGTTATTCCTCTTCATTTGTCCAACATGAATCTTTGACATTCTTCACATTTTTTATCATTTTTGTTTTCTGCTTGCTTGTCTATCTTAGTGGTATTGAGAGATTTGTCTTCGAGCTCACTAGGTCTGCCTTCCATATCTTCTCTTCTACTCCTTTGCCATTTCAGTGTATTGTCTGTTTTTGATATTCTAATAATGATCATTTGGACCTCTTTCTGTAGGTTTTGAATTGTTTCCAATGTTGTATCTAAATTATTTGATTGTTCCAGTAGCACTTTTCTGACTTTTCCCTTATTTTTTTCAACTATATTGTAAAGTGCTATGAAACATTTTATAATCATTTTTCTGAATTCTTTTTCAGGCATTTCCAAAGGCTTGCCCTCCTTCCAAAATGGAGTCCAGGTTTACTTTTAGGTCATTTGTCTCAGAGAGTTTATCTTATTTCTGGACATGTACTTATAGGGTCATCTGCTTTTGCTTCTTGGATATGTTTAGTGTTTATCTGTGGCCTTAATACTTACTTGAGTATGTGTTTTGATATTTTTTTATGCTTTCTGATTGCTTCCAAGTATATGTGATCAGGATGTGGGCTTCCCTTTTCACTCTTTTTTATTGCTTAACTCAGAGTAACTTTCACAGGTGTTGTCTGCCTCCCTGGTGTGTGGCAGTTGGTATTTGTTCTTGCCTGGATTTTGATGTTTTATAGAGTGTAATTGTAGCTTGACTATATGGCAGTAGTTGCTGCCTCTTCTTGGGTAATATAGGGAGAGAAAGAGTCCCCCAAAGGTAAAAGAGGGAACAAAAAACAGCAGCAGCAAAAAAGCCAAGAAAACAAACAAACAACAACAACAACAACAACAAAACTACTTTGGATACTGTAGTCTATAATTGCAGAAAAGGGAGAGGAGGGAGAGAAGAAGAAAAAGAAAATCTGTAGCCTAATATGAGTATGGTATTTATGTCCTCTTTCAGCTTCTTGCCTTCAAGGCCACCTGATAAATTTCAAGATGCCAGTGTTGGCTGTTATGCTACACCTCAGGATTTAATTTTTTGTCCTTTTTTTTTTTAAACTCTCTCTCCCTCTCCACACTACTTGTTCTTGCCTTTTCCCTATTGATAAACAGTTCTGGGCTGGCTCTTGGGCTGCTAGTCTCTTTAAATGCTGAGAGTATCTGTGCACATGCATGGCAGAGGAACCCACCCATGGTGGGAGTGTGGGAGTCCACTTACTTATACACCCTCTTTAGTCACCAGAATGGAGGTGTGCAAACAGTGGGGGTGCCAATGAACAGATGTTGTTGTTGTTGTTAAGTGCCGTGGAGTCGGTTCCGACTCATAGCGACCCTGCACAGG
>NW_006408641.1:1711810-1728671 GCF_000296735.1 Chrysochloris asiatica
CTCTCAGAAAGAGCTTGCTGATTACAAGAAACAAAATGTAGTTGTGCAGACAAGAGACCAATAAACAGATAGCAAAAAAAAAAAAAAAAAAAAATCAGAACAAAACAAAACCAACAAAATATATTTTCCACCTCTGCTCCGAGGTTCCCGTGGCATTATTATTCCATGGTGGTCTACTCCCTCATTTGGTCTTGCTGTTTGGTCTCACCCAAGTTGTCAGCTCCAGGCTGCCAAGCCTGGCAGATTTTAAAGTCCGAGATTTCTTACTTCCACTACAAGTTCCACGAGCTATAAGCCTTCAAGCTTTTTAAATATTCCTACCTATGTGGTTCACTTTTGGAGCTCTGCCCTGAACCTGCTTTGCCTGGTATTCCGTGATAGTGCTGATGGAGAACTTCACTGCACCTCTACCATAGCTGCCATCAAGCCCTGTCCTCCCCTTCTATCTTCTTTTGATTCTTTCTGCATAATTCAAATATTGTACCCATGGACTCCTCAATAATGCAAGTGGAGACTTGAAATTTTTTTATTTCATTTGAGAAAATAATGAGTGTATTCTTCCCTTTCATTTTCTAACTCCAGGTCTTTGCATATTTCATTATCATACTTGACTTTAATTCTCAAACTACTCTGAAGAGAAAGCTACACTTTGGAGTTTTCTGTTCAGCTCTTATACCTCCTCATTTATTTCTTTGGTTTTATCTTCTCTATGCTTAAGAGTATGCTTCATAATCTCTTAGGGCATCCGTTTTTAATCTTTTCTTTCTTTCTTGTCTTTTTAATGATATTTTTCTTCCTGTATGATGTTCTTGATGTCATCCTACAGCTTCTGGTCTTCAGTCTTTAGTGTCTAATGCATGAAATCTGTTCTTGAGATGGTCTCTAAATACAGTTGGGATATGTTCAACATCATTTTTTGTTTCTGCTATATGAGATCTTGGCTGGAAGTAGATAATAACAGAGAGGCATTTACCTGTGCTTTATTGACTACACAAAGGCTTTCCATTTTGCTAAACATGACAATCTATGGACAACATTGTGGAGAATGAGTATTCTAGAACACTTAACTGTGCTCATTAGGAACCCATAAATAGATTAAGAGAGTCAGTTGTCTGAACCGAAGGAGAAATACTGAATGGTTCAAAATTAGGAAAGATGTGTGCCAGGGTTGTATGCTTTCACCAGGCTTATTCAGTCTGTATGCTGAGCAAATCATCCGAGAAGCTAGATTATATGAAATAAAAAACAAAAACTTATATCAGGATGAGAGGAAGACTCATTAATAACCTGTATACCTTGCTTACTGAGAGGAAATGAGACTTAAAATGGTTGAACAGTGACCATTTCTCTTTGATACCATGTCTCTATATTCCTTCCATCTTGCGGTGAAGACAAAACACCATAGCCTTTGGTATCAGTTGCATCTCAATGTAAAGAAAACAAAAATCCTTACCATTGGACCACTAAATAACATCAAGATAAATGAGTAAAGGACTGATGTTGTCACAGAGTTCATTTTGCTCAGATCAACCATCAAAACTCAAGAAACAGCAGTCAAGAAATCAAATAACGTATTGCATTAGACAAACCTGCTTGCACACGACTTCTTTAAAGTGTTCATGAACAATGAACAAAGTTGCCTAAAGTGTTATCAATTTTTTTTCCTGGACATACATATAAAATTAGTTTATAATTGTTGTTGTTGTTGTTAAGTGCCACTGAGGCAGTTCCAACTCATAGTGACCTGTATAGAATTTACAAGGAGCAGCTGGTGAGCTTGAACTGCCAACCTTGTAGTTAGAACTGACTCTGCAGTCCATCAAATTAACCCACAGCACCACACCCATAGGAAATCATTAATCTGATAGACTGAGAAATAACCCTTTGACGTAAAGCATCTTGGATACCCTCCTCAGAAAACTGAAATGGGTCAGGTGCAGGTTCCTTTAAAAATTGGTAAAGCAACCAAGCTATTGGATAGATATTATGAATCCCGGAATGACAGTAGCCACAAAGTTTTAAGAATTTTTTCTACTGCTTCTTAGTGGTTGTTGTTGTTGTTGTTAAGTGCCTTCGAGTCGGTTCCGACCCATAGCGACCCTGTAACAGGGTTTCCGAGGGTGTAAATCCTTACGGGAGTAGAAAGCCTCATCTTTCTCCCACGGAGCGGCTGGTAGTTTCGAACTGCTGACCTTAAGGTTCGCAGCCCGATTTGAAACCAAAATTGCATCTTTTAAATTTTTTATTTTGGTTTTGTTTTTGATCTATAGAAACTGTCTGTGCTGAGATATTGCACACTAAATATTTTACTGAAGGTAGAGCCAATTGGATCATCCTTCTATGCTCTATACTTCCTAATACTAAAATGCTGTAATAAAAGTAGAATACTATCCCTAAAGAAAAGAAACAGGCTAACAAATGGTCAGTGTATTAAAGCAGAGCAGAGTCACTGGCAAATTGTAAAGACTGTAAATTGTTGTGTGAAACTTGAGAATAGTTTGTGGGGGTTTCAATATTCCACTTAGGCATAACTGTCCAGGTAAATTCTTGATTTTTGTAGTTGCTAAGTGCCATTGTTTTGGTTCTAACTCAGCAACCCTGCATAGGGTTTCTGAGGCTGCAAAATAATTATCTTGAAAGTTTTTGCCGAAAATCTCATTTTTCTACCATGTAAACTAAAATATATATTATCTCTTTGAGTGAACTGAGATATTGAAAAAGGTGCATCACAAATCTATTATGATAAAATGAGTAATTTCCAGAAAAATGCTAGTTAAACATGAATGGGAGTTAGGCATCACAGTAAAGCAGGGCCTCTTTTCTGGTGATCCCTTATAAACCTGCAAAAATCTATGAGACTAAGAATTTTTGATTCTTAGATTTCATCACAGGGAAACTGTGAACTTCTACAAGAGACAGTGTATAGTGGTTTTCTTGTTTTTGTCTTTATGGAGTATTCTGAAACACTATTGTTACGTGCTGCCAAATCAGTTCTGACTCATAGTGACCCTGTATAAGGTTTCCAAGGAGTGGCTGGTAGGTTTGAACTTCCAACTTTCCAGTTAGCATTCCAGTGCTTATGCTACAGAACCACACCAGGACTCCTTCTATATAAATTTTCATGGGTTCAGTTGACAAAACCTGAACAACATTTGTGGAGGGTGTGATCTATAATATGATAGAATTGTAGAAAGGTAATGTGAAGCATTCCCATAAGGACTGACAGAAGCCCCTGGAAAAGGTGGCAGTCCTTCTGCTTGCTTGATAACTGGGAATGAGATCAGTGGTTGGGTGAAGGCTGTCTTCCCATAAAAACATAGGAAATCCTGAATATAAAAATACTTTCTTCATTTTCTATAGTTTCTCTCCTCTTAGGAACTGACTCAAACACACTTATCAACAACAATAAAGGTATGAAAAGAAGCATGCATTTCTAGAAGTACTTATTCCCTGTTCTATAAATTGTAGATGATAGTTACATTTACAGTTGTGGTTCCTCTACTATATAAACTGTTTCTAAGAACCTAATATCACTGATGACATAAGATGGATCTTGGCTGAAAGCAGAGAATATGAGAATATGAGAAAGACTTAACAAAGGCTTTCAATTGTGTGGATCATGACAAGCTATGGACAACATTGCAAAGTATGAGTATTCCAGAACACTTAGTTGTGCTCATAATGAACCTATACATTGACCAAGAAGCAATTGTTCCAACAGAATAAGGGAACACCAAAGAGTTTAAAATTAGGAAAGGTGTGTGTCAATGTTATATTCTTTCACCATGCTTATTCAGTCTGTATGCTGTACAAATAATCAGTGAAACTGGATTATATGAAGAAAAATGTGGAATCAGGAAGGCTCATTAACAACCTGCAATATGCAGGTGATACAACCTTACTTGCTGAAAGCGGACGTTAAAATACTTATTGATGAAGATCAAAGACCACAGTCTTCAGTATGGGCTGCACCTCTATGTAACAAAAACAAAAGTACTCACCACTGGATCAGTAAATGACATCTAAATTAATGGGGAGAAATTTGAGTTGTCAATGATATCATTTTGCTTGAATCAACCATCAACACTCATGGAAGCAGCAGTGAAGAAATCAAACAACATATTGCTTTGGACAAATCTGCACAAGACCCCTTGAAAATGTTGAAGAACAAAGACGTCAGTTTGAGGAATAAGGTGTGCCTGACCCAAGCCAAGGTATTTTCAGTAACCTCATATGCATGAGAATGTTGGACAATGAATATAGAAGACAGTAGAAGAATTGATGCATTTAAGTTATGGTGTTGGAGAATAATATTGGAAGTACCATAGATTGCCAAAAGGATGAATAGAAATGTTGGAAAAAGTACAGCCAGAATGCTCCTTGGAAGCCAGGATGGCCAGACTTCATCTTTCATACTTTGGTCATATTGTCAGGAGGGACCAGTCACTGGAGAAGGATATCATTTTGATAAAGTGGAGGGTCAGAGAAAAAGAGGAAGACCCCCGATGAGATGGACTGATACAGTGGCAGCATCAGTGGGCTCAGACATAGCAATGATTGTGAGGTTGGCTCAGGATATGGGGCAGTGTTTCATTCTGTTGTGCATAGGTTTGCTATGAATCAGTACCAACTTGATGGCACCTAACAACAAACAACAATATGTTATCTAACTGGCTTAGGTTGTTGTTGTTAAAGTGCCATCAAGTCAATTCCAACCCTTAGCGAATCTGTATAGAGTTTCTGAAGAGCAACTGGTGAGCTTGAACCACCAACCTTGCAGATCAAACTTCCAGTGTGTTAACCCAGTGCACCATACCAGGACTCCAAGTGACTAAAAGTGAATTAGAATTTCCTCCCAATTCATAATTCCTATGATTTTATAACTATTTCTTTTGTTGTTTTGCTTTGTTTTCACTTCGAAGTAAGGTAATTTTCAAACAAGTGAGATTCACAGTTTACAAAATGGTTCCAATATTGATTTAAAATTTCCCCATTTACATAGAGAGTAATTCCTCCCTCATTATTCAAAACTACTACTGTCTGTTTGATCCCCAGAACCCTGTTAATCAGATGCTACTAGAAATGAAAAGGGAGGCAGCATGTACAATTTATTGTTTAATTTAGAACAGTTTCATTTTCTTATAATAAATATAAACTGAAGTTCCTGACTGGTCTCCCTTTTAGGCTCCAGTATTAGATAACCCTGTTATTATGGTTGGTACGTTCTGTGGAGTCAGTTCCAACTCATAGTGATCCTGTATAGGCTTTCCAAGGAGTTTATACTGACTTTCAATCCAATGCTTATCCTCCTGTACCTCACCAAGATTCCAAGACTCCAGGAATTTGCAATTACTAAACCTGCAAGGCTGTCAATTTATCTTGCCTGGCTTAAGTTCTTTACTCACAGTCCAGAGTTGCATTTCAATGTGTTGGTCCAATGTCCAGAAAGTTCTAAAGAGAGATATTTCCAAATCCAAATGATGGCATTTCACCAATTTTGAAAGCTCTGGTTCAAATTATTGAAAAACATAGATTTATAGCAATCTCAGAATCATCATTTTCTTTGGGAATTTATTTATTCAACACTTCAAAAGTTTCTGTAGTTTCTAAAAACAGATCTCTAGTGAATTTTATTGTTGAAGTAATCAATGAAGTTTCATTCTCATACCATACAATTTCAGTAATCCAGTTAGGTTTCCCTGGATACAAATAACATATGAATAAATCGATAAAGATTTCTGGCTTGTAGGTACTGGTGAATATTCTAAATCCCCCAGTAACTGTACCAGGAACTTCCCTGATGTTGTTGTTGTTGTTGTTAGGTGCTGTCAAGTTACTAATGACTCATAGGACTCAGAGCAAACCTCTGCACAACAGAACAAAATATTACCCAGTTCTGAGCCAACCTCACAGTCATTGCTACACTTGAGCCCATTTCTGCTGTGACTGCACCAATCCATCTTGTGGATGTCTTCGTCTTTTCCTCCAACCCTCCATTTTACCAAACATAATATCCTTCTCCAGCGACTGGTCCCTCCTGATAACAAGTCCAAAGTATGAGAGATGAAGTCTGGCCATCACGGCTTCCAAGTAGCATTCTGGTTTTACTTCTTACAACACATAAGTATGTATTCTTTTGGCAGCCCATGGTACTTTTAATATGCTCCAACACCATAATTCAAATGCGCCAATTCTTCCACAGTCTTCCTTAGTCAGTGTCCATCTTTCACATGCATTGGGTTATTGAAAATATCATGGCTAGGGTTAGGTACACCTTAGTCTTCAAACTGACATCTTCGCTCTTCAACACTTTAAAGAGGCTTTGTGCAGCAGATTTGTCCAATGCAATACGTCGTTTGATTTCCTGACTACTGCTTCCATGAGTGTTGATGGTTGATCCAAGAAAAATGAAGTCATTGACAACTTCAATCTTTTTAAAATTTATCTTGATGTTGTTTGTCCAGTGGCGAGAATTTTTGTTTTCTTTACATTGATGTGTGAACCAGACCTAAGGCTGTGGTCTTTGATTTTCATCAGTAAGTGTTTTAAGTCCTCTTCACTTTCAGCAAATAAGGTTGTATCATCTGTGTACTGCAGATTGTTAATGAATCATCCTCCAGTTCTGATGCCATGCTCTTCTTCATATAATCTACCTTTTTGGATTAGTTGCTCATCATACAGCTTAAATAAGTATGGTGAAAGAATACAACTATGGTGCACACCTTTTCTAATTTGAAACCAACCAGTGTTACCTTGTTATGTTCAAATAACTGCCTCTTGATCTATGTTCAGGTTTCTCATGGGTGCAATCAAATGTTGTGAAATATACATTTTCTGCAGTGTTGTCCATAGCTTGTCATGTTCCACACAATCAAAAGTCTTTAAATAGCCAATAAAGCATAGATACATATTTTTTCTATTATTCTCTGCTTTCAATTTGTATGCCATCAATTTCTGGAGCCCTGTTCTTTGCTAATGCCTTCCGTGCACAATGGACTTCTTGTTTCAGTACCACTGCCTCTTGTTTATATGCTACCTCTTGAAATTGTTAAATATCAACCATGACTTTTTGGTACTGTAACTCTGTATATTTTTTCCATCTTCTTTTGATGCTTTGTGCGTCATTCAATATTTTGCCTGTAGAATCCATCAGTATTTCAAGTGAAGGTTTGAATTTTTTCTTGAGAAAAGCTGAGTATTGTCTTTCCTTTTGGTTTTCTAACTCGAGGTCTTTGCACATTTTGTTATAATATTTGACTTTGTCTTCTCGAGCTATTCTTTGAAATTTTCTATTCAGCTCTTTCCTCCTCATTTCTACGATTTGCTTTAGCATCTATAGCTGGAGAGCAAGTTTCAGAGTCTTTTCTAAAATCCAGTTTGGTCATTTACTTCTTTCTTATCTTCGTAATGACCTTTTGCTTTCCTCCTACATGATGTTCTTGATGTCATCCCACAACTCTGGTTTTTCATTAGTGTCTAATGTATCAAATCTGTTCTTCAGAAGATCTCCAGATTCAGGTGTGATATGTTCAAGGTGATATCTTGGTTCTTGTGGACTTGTTTTAGTTTTCTTCAGCTCCAGCCTGAACTTGTATATGGGCAACTGATAGTCTGTTTCACAGTCTGCCCCTGGTTTTGTTTTGGCTGATGATATGAAGCTTTTTTTGCCGTCTCATCACACAGATGTATAAATTTGATTTCTGTGTATTCCATTTGGTGAAGTCCATGTGTATAGACATCTATGATGTTGTTTTAAAAAGATATTTGCAATGAACAAGACATTGGTCTTGCAAAATTCTATCATGGAATCACCTACATCATTTCTATACCACCAAAGCCATGTTTTCTAACAACGGACCCCTCATCTTAGTTACTAACCTTTGCATTCCAAACACCAATTATTATCAATGCATCTTGATTGCATATTTGATCATGACGAAGTTGATACGGTTAATCAATTTCATCATCAGTGGCTCCAGCGATTGGTTCATAAAAGTCAATAATCGTGGTATTAACTTGTCTTCCTTGTTGTTGTTGTTAAGTGCCATCGAGTTGATTCTGACTCAGAGCAACCCTGTATAGGTTTTCCGAGGAGCAGCTGGTGAGCTAGAACCACCGACCTTGCAGTTCAAAAGGCATTTAAGTCTTGTGCATTAACCCACAGCTCTACAGTCTTCTTTATAGGCATATGGATATTATCCTATCACAAACAGCATAGTACTTCTAAAGAGATCTTGAAATGTTCTTTTTGATGAGGAAAGCTATTCCATTCCTCTTCAATTTGTCATTCCCTACATAGTAAGCCATGTGATTGTCATATTCAGAATTACTAATACCAGTCCATTTCAGCTCGCTAATGTCTAGAATATTGATTTTTTTTGTTCAGTTTCACTTTTGGCAATTTCAAAATTCCCTAGATTCATGCTTCATACATTCCGTGTTCTGATTATTAATGGATGTTTACAGATGTTTCTCCTCATTTTGAATTGTGCCACCTCAGCAAATGAAGGGGCTGAAGGTTTTACTCCATTTTTGTCATCATGGTCGATTCTGCTTTGAGAAGGCAGCTTTTCCCAGTTGTATTTTGAGTGCCTTTCAACCTGAGTTAGCTCATCTTCTAGCACTGTGTTTAGCAATATGTCTCAATATTCAGTATTCGGGCTTAAGGAGTAGGATATGGACCTCTATTAAATAATTAGTTAAAGAAGATTAATGTATTTGATTTCAAGAACTAATTATGGAAGTTTTCAACCATAGTTATGTATCCTTCGGTTGTTGTTAAGTGCTGTCAAGTTGGTTCTGACTCATAGTGACACAGTATGGAGTTTCCAAGGAGTGACTGGTGAGCTTGAACCACCGATCTTCTGGTTCAGGCCAGCCTTGAAGTCCAGTGAATTAACCCACAGCACCACACAAGGACTCTGCGTTTCTTATCCTTCTTAGGAGTAATGGCAGCATTATTGATTGATGTTAAACAGTTTTAACTTCATGTCTCAAGGATTGCTGATAGCCATTTGACAGCAGGACCTCACTGCCAAACTTGTTAAAACAAAACCCTTTTAAGTTTTTTTTTTTTTGTTTTTTTTTTTATCTTTATATATGGCTGTCTCCAGGATCCATTCAAAACAAAAGTATATCTGTGTTGCTAATAAATATTTGTTGTTGTTGTTAGGTGCCATCAAGTCGGTACCGACTCATAGCGACCCTGTGCACAACAGAAGGAAACACTGCCCGATCCTGGGCCAACCCCGCAACTGTTGCCACACTTTAGCCTATTGATGCTGCCACTGTGCCAAACCATCTCGCTTGGGGGTCTTCCTCCTTTTCTCTGACCCTCCAACTTACCAAACTTGATACCTTCTCCAGTGACTGGTCTCTTCTGACAGTATGTCCAAAGTATGAGAGACAAGGTTTGGTCATCATGGCCAAGGAGCACTGTGTCTGCACTTCTTCCAACACAGACCTGTTTGTTCTTTTGGCAGCCCATGGCACTTTGAATATACTCCTCCAACACCATAAGTCAAAAGCATCAATTCTTTTATGGTCTTCCTTATTCACTATCCAGTTTTCACATGCATATGAGGTTGTTAACAATGCCATGGCTTGGGTCAGGCGCACCTTAGTTCTCAAGCTGACATCTTTGTTCTTCAACACTTTAAACCCGTCTTGTGCAGCAGATTTGCCTAATGCAATACATCATTTGATTTCTTGACTGCTACTTCCATGAGTGTTGATAGTGGATCCAAGAAGAATGAAGTCCTTGACAACTTCAATCTTTTCTCCGTTGATAAGAATGTTGTTTATTGGTCCAGAGGTGAGGATTTTTGTTTTCTTTACACTGAGATGCAGTCCATACTGAAGGCTGTGCTCTTTGATCTTCCATCTGTAAATATTTTTAAGTCTTCCTCACTATCAGTAAACAAGGTTGTATCATCTGCATATCGCAGGTTGTTAATGAGTCTTCCTCCAACCCTGATGCCATGTTTTTCTTCATAGAACCCAGCTTCTCAGATTATTTGCTCAGCATACAGGTTGAATAAGTATGGTGAAATAATACAACCCTGTGGCACACCGTTCTTAATTTTAAACCATTCAGTGTTCCCATGTTCTGTTAAAAAAAACTGCCTCTTGGTCAAGGTACAGATTAAGTGTTCCGGGATACTCATACTTCACAATGTTGTCCATAGCTTGTCATGATCCACACAATTGAAAGCCTTTGTGTAGTCAATAAAGCACCGGTAAACATCTTTCTGATATTCTCTGCTTTCAGCCAAGATCCATTGGACGTCAGCAATGATATCTCTAGTTCCTCGGCCTCTTCTGAATCTGGCTTGAACCTCTGGAAGTTCTCTGTAAATGTGTGCTTGCAGCCATTTCTGTATTACCTTTAGTAAAACTTTACTTGCATGGGATATCAAAGATACTGTTGGATGATTTCTACAGTCTGTTGGGTCACCAGTCAATGGGCACAAGTGCAGATCTCTTCTAATCATTTGGCCAGATAGTTGTTTTCCAAATTTCTTGGCATAGATGAGTGAGTGCCTCCAATGCTGCTTCACTTTCTTGAAAGATTTCAATTTTCATTCCATCAATTCCTGGTGCTTTGGTCTTTGCCAATTCCTTCAATACACCTTGAACTTTCTCCTTCAGTATCATTAGCTCTTGATCATATGTTACCTCTTGAAATAGTTGAACATCAACCATTTCCTTTAGGTACAGTGACTCTGTGTATTCCTTCCGTCTTTTCTTGATACTTTCTGCATCATTCAATATTTGCCCAGAGAATGCTTCAATAATGAAAGTCGAGGCTTGGATTTTTTTCTTCAGTTGCCCCAGCTTGAGATACACTGAGATTGTTCTTCGTTTTTGGTTTCCAGATCTTTGCACACTGTGTTGTAATATTTGACTTTATCTTCTCAAGCTGACTTTTGAAATTGTCTGCTCAGCTCTTGTACCTCCTCATTTCTTCCATTTGCTTTAGCATCTCCATGCTGGAGAGCAAGTTTCAGTGTCTCTTCTGACATCCATTTTGACATTTCCCTTCTTTCCTGTCTTCTTAATGACTTTTTGCTTTCTTCCTATATAATGTTTTTGATATGACTGCAACTTTTCCGCTCGTTAGTCTTTAGTGTTTAATATGTCACATCTGTTCTTCAGATGATCTTTAAATTCAGGTGGGATATATTCAAGGTCATATTTTGTCTCTCATAGACTTGTTTTCATTTTCTTCAGCTTCAGTTTGAATTTGAATATTAGTAATTGATGGTCTGTTCCACAGTCTGCCCCTGGCCTTGTTTTGACTGATGATATGGAGCTTTCCATCATCTCTTTCCACAGATGTAGTCATTGTGAATTCTGTGTATTCCATGTGGTGAGGTCCATGTGTATAGTCTTCTCTTTTGCTGTCTAAAGAAGGAATTTGAAATGAACAAATCATTGGTTATGCAGAATTCTATCTTGCAATCTCCAGCATCATTTCTATCACTAAGACCATATTTTCCTTCCTCTTTGCTCCCAGCCTTTGCATTCCAATCACCAATAATGATCAATACATTTTGATTGCATGTTTGATCAGTTTCAGATTGAATAAGTTGGTAGAATTCTTGTATTTCACCCTCACTGGCTTTAGTGGTTGGTGTGTAAATTTGAATAATAGGGGTATTCCCTTTAGGCACATGGATATTATCCTATCACAGACAGCGTTGTACCTCATGACTGATCTGCATATGTTCTTTTTGACAATGAATGCAACACCATTCCTCTTCAATTTGTCATTTCCGGCCGAGTAAACCATGTGTTTGTCAGATGCAGAATAGCGAATACGAGTCCATTTCATCTCACTAATGCCTAAGATATTGATGTTTAGGTGTTCCATTTCATTTTTGACAGTTTCCAGTTTTCCTAGTTGCATACTTCGTACATTCCATGTTCTGATTATTAGTGGATGTTTACAGCTGTTTCTCTTCATTTTGAGTTTTGCCCCTTCAGCAAATGAAGGCCCCGAGGGTTTTTTTCTCCATGGGCTTTACTCCATTCAAGTCATTATAGTCAACTCTACTTTGAGGAGGCAGATCTTCCCCAGTTTCATTTTGAGTGCCTTCCAGCCTGAGGGGCTCAGTTTCTGATACTATGTCTGACAGTGTTTCTCTGCTATTCATAAGGTTTTCAGAGACTAAATATTCAGAAGTAGTTCATCACTCCTTCCTAGTCTGTCTTCATCTGGAAGCTCATCTGAAACCTCTCCACCATTGGTGACCCCATCAGTGGCATAAAGTCCACAAACAGAGCAGCGCACAAGTCACCACAGTATAACAAACTGACAGACGAGTGAATATTTCTTAGGCTCACTTTATTCACACACACACATTTGTACATGCAAGATACCTGTGTCAAGATATCCCTTCATAGATTGTGTTTCTTTCACATTCTGGATTTACTATGGAGAGAAGCAATCCCTCAGTTCTCACACCCTCCCTCTGCTGTCCAGTAGATTCCAATTTGTATGGATCCCATAGAACAGAGTAGATCTCCTCGCTAGGGTTTCCCAAACTGTGAATCTTTACAGGAGGAAACAACATCATCTTTCTCCTGCCGAGTGGCTGATAGGTTTGAAACACAGATATTGCTCTTATCACCCCTGTGCTTAACTTACACCACCACCAGAGCCCCTTTAAATCCATGACATGGAAATTGAGGAGGTAAATGGCAGGTATCTGTGAGAACAACTAGGCAAATAGAGTCCTGGGCAGGCATGGGAAAGACCAGTTCAATTCAGCAAATGGAACTTAATTTAATCATATAATTTAGGTTGATATTTTAAATGCGGTAGCACTATTCTTTCTCTCTATCTTTGCCTTTCTTATTTTTTATATATCTCTTGTTAGTTGTTGTTATTGTTGTATTAAGTGACATTGAATCGATTCCAACTCATGGCAATCCTGTAAAATGTTTCTGAGGAGTGACTGGTGGGTTTGAACCACCAACCTTTTGATTCAGACTGACCTTGTGGCCCAGTACTTACCCTACAACACCACTGCTAGTCAAAAGTCTTAATGAACATCTCTTTTAGAGATGATAGAGTTTAATGCTTATGTTTGAATCTTCTTTTGGAGATTTTTAAATACCCCAAACTGTTTTACTGCTTTTCAATGACAGGTAATAAGGAAGGCATAAGATAACCACATGGCTCACTTTCTAAACTCCAAAACTGTCTTCTACAACCAAATAGATTGACATTCTGATACCAACCACGTAGCTAGATTTTCAAGGATTGAAACCAGTATATTGTTAGATCTTATTAAAGATAACCATTTTTTGTATAGGATTATTGTTGTTAAGTGCTGCCGAGTCAATTCCAACCCATAGTGACCCTGTATAGGGTTTCTAAGGAGCAGCTGGTGAGCTTGAACCACCGACCTTGCAGTTCAAATGACTTTGCATTGGCCCACAGCACCACACCAGAACTTAAGCTAGTCCAAAAATCAAGTGATGTTACCAATTTAAATCCTGCTGTTGCGTAGCATGTATTTACACTTCCATTCCTATACTAACTTTGTTATTTTATGAGCCCTTTAAACACACTGAGTTTATTTCCTTATGTATAAAATGTGGTAGTTCACTTTTAGAGTCATTTAACGTGCAAATTATGATGATTAACTATACAAATGATGGCATCAATTATTTGGGTATTGCACTTTATGAAAAATATCTTCAATTTCAAAATATTTGCTTTGCAAAATGGAGACTGTCAATATATTTATAATTGTTATTTATGAGGAGTGCTTGCAAAAGAAATTGAGAGAGTGAGAAAAGAGGGAGGAAGAAGAGAAAACAAAATTATAAAGGGAAAATAAAGAACAAATCAAATGGAAATAGTGAAAAAACAAAACACTCCCTGGTGAAAGCTCCTTTATCCAACGTCCTCTTGAGGATCCTTCTCTTAACTGCCTCTTTTGTATATTAGCTCATTTGTAGCCCAGCAATGGGATGGATGGCTCTAAATTGTTACACAATGCTAAGAATCTTTGTTAAAAAAAGCAGGATGATGTTTCAATAAAACATAGGAATTTGGGCATAATTGTTAAATATGGATCACTCTGTTTTATTGCCATCTATTTGTGGCTGTTGACCAGATGGATAAAAGTGATACCATAATGCCTATGTGTCTCTCCTGATTGCTTTTCTCCATTCCCAATTCTAGTGCCATGTTTCTGGAATTAATTTGTACTGAGGATATACTGATACTTTGGTGTGCTTGAGACTTTGACATAAGAAAAACCAAAGAGTTTTTAATTCTCACTGCATTAATTCTCTTTATATAGATTCTTTCCTTTTTCCCCCAGGTACAAAAACACTGTATTGTTTTATTCATGTTGTCATGGATTTACTCATTTTTTAATCAAAAATAGAAGACATGTTTTGAGCAAAACATACCTAGGACTGAGTTCTTGCTCTGTAATATACTAGTTTTGTGAATTTAGCAAGTTTTAAAAACTTGTGCTTTACACTTCACTATTATTGGTACAATAAATATAACCAAATTCACAGAATTTTTATTGTGATTAAATGAGATACTATAGACCAGTGCTTTGTATTGTGAAGCTCTCTACTGCTGCTATTATTTTCCACTTACTGACCAGCAGACGCTGCCAAGTAATGTTACGTGAGAGAGATTTCTGAGATAAAATATGGTGTCTGTAAGGAATACAGATCTTCTTTAAATTCACTGTGAGCTTATACAAGTGAAGAGATACTAACGATTCAGTCTTCAGTTAGGTTTTCTGAGGTCTGAGTGTTTTCTCATTTATTCATTTACTCACTCCAGTAAAAATGATCACATTCACTCGGTTGCAGGTACTGTAATAGTTGAAGAGACCCTTCTCTGTTTTATGTCAGTTATTTCCAATCCTCTTCTTCTCCAACTACACAAACTTTTCAGTCTGAGAAAGCATACAATCTCCAATTCAAAGACTTCATTTGGTATGAGTCTAAGCAGACAGATGGAAGTGGCAATTATATTACAGGTTACAAAGTACCTCTCACACACCATATGGTCAAATTGTTTTGAGTCTTGGGTTTCACTCTTATTTTTGGCAGGGATATTAAATATGGAGTCCTGGTGTTGGGTGTTCAAACCTACCAGTCACTCCTTGGAAATCCTATACAGATTTGCTATGAGTGAGAATTGACTCAATGGCATTTAACAATAACAACATTGTAAATACAAGTCAGTATGTTGGAGTGGAATAAATATTGCTCAAGGAAACAGGCAACTCATCTTCTAAGACTTGTGCCACCAAGGGCCTGGAAGATAATAGACATTGATGAAGTGGGTATTGATTAATTATAATTAAGCATTATAATAGATAGCCTAGTTACGTGGTCTTTCAAATACTGTTAGCTAAGACAAAGATATATAAGTGACATATGACACCAAAAGATTATCAGTTTGCAGTTAAACATTTGAATCAGAAGACTGGAAATGCTCTTAAATGTCTTCTTCCCTTCGTTAAACAAGAAGGCACCAGAGTTTATATAACCTCTATTTCTAAGGACTGAAATGTGCGTAAAAGTAGTTTACAGAGACTTTTGATTTAGCACATGTGTGTGACTACTTATATTTTTCGTTATACCATAGTGTTTAATTCCATGAAGTTTCTTTCTTTTCACCTTGGACTTGAGGTCCTTCAGTTGTACCAGAATAGATATAAAAGTGAAACCATAAAATATAAGTCGCTCTTTCAAACATTCTTTTGATCACCAATTTGTCCCCAGAGTACTATTTTGTTGATAAAACCAGTGAGACAGGTAGAAATTTTCAATACTATGTAACCATGGAAAATCAATCACTTAACACCTGTGACATCAAGAATTTCCTTGAAGAAAAGGATACATTTGTTCGACCAGAATCTACAATAATCTTTTGAGACATTGTAAGCTCCAATGTGTATAATCCAATATAAAAAATCACTATCTTGTTTTACTAGCATATAAAGCAACAGAATAAGGCTGGTAAACCACTAAAATAGAACTTGAAAGTATACTTTTTTTTTTTTTTGAGAAAAAAGAAAGTATATATACAATGTTAACTAGTCTAAGAAATGAGTTAGAAGCTGTTTGCTAAAAATAGTATCACTTTTTGCTAGTAAATGCTAAGCAGAGTAAGCCTATAATGAAAGAAACACATGTTCATTGTAATTTTGGTCTGATTGCAAATTTTATTATAGAAGAAATTTGACACAGGTGTCTTAATTTCCAATGTTATCAGAAACTTCCCTGCCATGTGCAAAGAAGTCCTAATTAATTTTGAAGAGTGCAGTTAACCTTTCAAGCGTTTCTTTAATAGGTAACCATTAATAACACAATTTTTCATCTAATTTTAAAAGCTTTTTACTAATTAAAGTACAGGCTTATTTAGACACCATTGATCAGTCCTACATATTTTCTGATAGTATTAAATGTGTTTAAAGGAAAATGGGTATCCACAGTTATTTTTAGAATGTATCACATAAGATCAATAATTATATTCTAGAAATGTACGTGAGTGTTCGTTATGCATGCAGTTGTGGAAATCAGGCTAAGGTGTCCATGCATTTACTTACTTTCTTTGACTGGATTTTCTAAGAAGCAAAACCAGTGCGCGCTCTCTCTCTCTCTCTCTCTCGTTTTTTAAAGTGTTGAAAAGCAAAGATGTCAGTTTGAGGACTAGGGTGTGCTTGACCCAAACCATGGGATTTTCAATAACCTCGTATACATGTGAAAACTGGACAGTGAATAAGGAAGACCGTAGAAGAATTGATGCTTTTGAGTTATGGTGTTGGAGGAGAATATTGAAAGTGCCATGGGCTGCCAAAAGAACCAA
>NW_006408641.1:1728771-1786354 GCF_000296735.1 Chrysochloris asiatica
AAAGATGTCAGCTTGAGGACTAAGGTGCGCCTGACCCAAGCCATGGTATTTTCAATAACCTCATATGCATGCGAAAGCTGGACAGTAAATAAGGAAGACCGTAGAAGAATTGATGCTTTTGAGTTATGGTGTTGGAGGAGAATATTGAAAGTGCCATGGGCTGCCAAAAGAACCAACAGATCCATGTGGGAAGAAGTGCAGCCAGAGTGCTCCTTGGAGGCCAGGATGACCAAGCTTAATCTTTCATATTTTGGACATAATGTCAGGAGGGACCAGTCACTGGAGAAGGATACTATGTTTGGTAAGGTGGAGGGTCAGAGCAAAAGAGGAAGAACCCCAGCGAGATGGATTGGCAAAGTGGCAGCATCAATGGGCTCAGGTGTGACAACATTTGTGAGGTTGACACAGGATTGGGCAGTGTTTCAATCTGTTGTGTTTAGCATTGCTATGAGTCGGTACTGACTCAATGGCACCTAACAAAAGCATATATGTGTGTGTGTGTGTGTATAAGTGTATTATCTTACAACTGTATAGTCCCAGGTCTCCAGTGGAAGAGAGAGACAGAGTCCCTCCTGCATGTCCATTATATTGTAAACAGGCCACCACCACCGCCCCCAAGGAAGCATCTATTTAATTGATTTGCTGTTCATAGGTGCTAACTATGCCTGTTCATAGAGCTAACGCTGCCTGTATTAGGTTTCATCACTATGGGAATGAACACATCCAACCTGCTAAAGCTCTGGGACTCCTGGCCTAGTTGAGTTTGCATAGTACCATAACCATTCCACTTACCTTGCAGCCTCACTTTACGTTTAAGTGTAAAATGAGAATGGCTGAACTCATGACACATGTCATGCATGATGCCGGTGCCCACTTTCACCTGTGAAGAAATCAGACATGCTTTTTTTATCAGTTGGAATGTATTTGTTAGACAATATCCATCCAGCTGCTCAATCCAGCTGCTGTATTAAAATTACCGCTAGTGGTGGTGGTAGTGTGCCCTGGAGTCGGTTCCGACTCATAGTGACCCTGTAAAGAGTTTCCAAGGCTGTAAATCTTTATGGGAACAGAAAGCTTCATCTTTCTCCCATGGAATGGCTGGTAGTTTTGAACTGCTGACCTTGTGGTTAGCAATCCTACTTGTAACCACTATACCACCAAAACTCCCTAAAATTACCACTAGTGGCTTATATAGGCTCTGTCTACTCATCAGTTACAGTGGCTTGGTACCCTCTGACTGTGTCTAGAATCAGTCAATACCAAGAAAGTGTCGTTGTGTTCATTTACTGTCACAACTGACTAAAGTCAACCTTGTAAAGCACAGACATTTTGTCTTTGCCATTAGCTCTTACTTCTTTTCATGACTTCCCAATTTTTTTAGCACTTTCTATAGGTGAGCAGTCTAGGTTGGCATATGATGGCTTTTGAATATAAAAGAAGTGAAGCATTGTATGAGTCACTGGATACCTGCTAAGTCCACTACATGGTGGTGGTGGTGTTTTTGTGCTATGGAGTCGGTTTCTACTCTTAGTGATTTCCGAGGCTATAAATCTTTACAGGAGCAAAGAGCCTCGTGTTTCTCCTGCAGAGCGGCTGGTAGTTTCAAACTGCTGACCTTGAAACTAGGAACCCGAGTCATAGCCAGTACACTATCAGAGCTTCTTCAGTCCACTGAATAGATCTCTTTATTAAGTATTTCTAAAAGTATATATACTAAGAATTTTACACTAGATTAAGATACTATTTGGGGAAATATTTTAGGCATGTTAAAACTGCTGCAGAAATGTTGAGGGTTAGATAAGTGTTAGACACAAGATAAAAATTTGATCCATCAAGTTATGCCCTAATATTTCATTTTAATGAAGACATATAATTAATTGAAGAAAAAATTTAAAAATTAGGCAGCCCATTCTAGGAAAAAGTGTTGTTGTTAAATGCTTTCCAGTGAGCTCCAAGTCATAGGGACCCTGTATAGGATTTCACGGAGTTGCTGGTGAGTTTGCACCTCCAACCTTGCAGTAGGCACTTTAATGCTTATCGTACAACACCACACTGGAACTCCATCTAGAAAAATTAGCAAAACAGAATAAAAATTAACATTGTAGGAGCTATGCTTTTCTTTGAAGAAATGGAAATTCCAGAAAGGTGCATAATCAGTATCTCATTCAATTCTTATGCCAATTTAAAGGAAGTACTTTCTTAGATCCAGTTTCCTTAAAGGAGACAGGTTAGGAGAGCATCATTTTAATAATTCAGGCAGCTAGTCTGTAGGAAAATGTCTAGTATAATACAGAGATTAAATTCGCCTTCATAGAACACTGAGTTGGGGGCAGGCCCTAGGACTATCTGGTGGTGATTGTGGTAGTGTACTGTTGAGTCATTTCTGACTCCTAGTGGCCCTAGATAGGGTTTATGAGGCTTTAAATCTTTGTGGGATCAGTAAGCCTCATAGTCTACTTATGTGCCCACAAGTATAACTGTGTTAAAATATTTTCTGTCAGTTTAGTCTTGTACATCTGTAAAAACTTAAACGGTTATTAAAAGGATCAGTTGAGAGAAGATGTTTTGCATTTTATACAGCATACCAAAAAAATGGCAGCTATTATTGTTGTTGTTGTCCTGGGATTACTTTTAATGATCCCTCCTAAGTTAATAATGCAAATATGACTACAGTAATATGAAAGACTATGTTGTTGTTTTCAGGTGCCATCGAGTCGAAACCGACTCATAGCGACCCCATGCACAGCAGAACGAAACAATGTTCAATCCTGGGCCAACCTCACTACCGCTGCCACACTTGATGCCATCAATGATGCCACCTGGCTGATCCATCTCACTGGGGGTCTTCCTCTTTTTCTCTGACCCTCCACCTTACCCAGCATGACATCTTCTCCAGCGACTGTTCTCTCTGGGCAATGTGTCCAAAGTATGAGAGACGAAGCTTAGACATCTTGGCCTCCAAGGAGCACTCTGGTTGCACTTCTTCCAAAACAGATCTATTGGTTCTTTTGGCAGTCCATGGCACTTTCAGTACTCTCCTCCAACACCACAACTCAAAGGCATCAATTCTTCTACGATCTTCCTTATTCACTGTCCAGCTTTCGCATCCATATGAGGTTATTGAAAATACCATGGCTTGGGTCAGGCGCACCTTAGTCCTCAAGCTGACATCTCTGCTCTTCAGTACTTTAAAAAGTTCCTGTGTAGCTATAGGAAAGGGTTATTAAAATAATGAAAATATCAGAAAATATTCAATTACCTAAAAAGTTGGTAATAGTTAAGTAAATATTAGCAGGTCTACTTTAGAATGAAAAGAGCTCTGATAGTGTAGTGGTTACGAATCGGGCTGTGAACCGCAAGGTCAGCAGTTCGAAACTACCAGCTGCTCTGCAGGAGAAAGATGAAGCTTTCTGCTCCCGTAAAGATTTACAGCCTCGGAAATCCTGTTCACGGTCGCTATGGGTCGGAACCGACTCGACAGCACTTAACAACAACAACAACTTTAGAATGAGTCTTGGTGTGGCGCTATAGCATAAGCACTGGAATGCTAACCAAAACGTCAGTAGTTCAAACCCACCAGCTACTCTGAGAAACCCTATACAGGGTTGCTATGAATCAGAACAAACTCGATGGCATACAACAACAGCTTTAGAATGTTAGACATATTTTGTTTTCCAATGTGAATACCATGTAGTAATAAGAAAAATGCTTATATATTAAGTAAAGAGATTATGTATTTTTTTAAAAATGCAAAATGCAGATATGGATGGAATAATGCAGAAGATTATGTTCAGTGAAGTATTGTTAAATTAGCACTAACTAAAGAGTGTAAGGGATGGGAAATTTCGTATGTTGGGGGAAATTACCTCTTTTCCTTATGCATCAACAATTTATTAGTAATAATAATATATGTTTTTTTAAATCCTAGAACTGAAAAAAGAAGGTTAATTTAAATTTGGGGAGGATATTGGAAACGAGGTCAATTGAATATTGTACAAGAGTGATTTAATAATACTTAGGAAGTGAAAAACGTGTGAACCTTTTAAAATTCTATGCTTGTATATAAGATAATCACAATGTTGTGTATGCTGTTGATTTGCTTCAGACTCACAGCAACCCTGTATAGAGTTTCCAAGGCTGCAAATCTCTTAGGAAGGAGGAAGTACTATCTTTCTCCCATGGTGTGGTTGGTGGATTCAGTCCACCAACCCTGAGGTTAACAACCCAATGTGTAATCCACTATGTCACCAGGGCTCCTAAACAATCATGATAGAGACACAGACAGAGCAGTAGCAGCTTGCTTTAGTATTGACAAGTCAATGTGTTTTCATTTGATCATATCTGATTTTTACTGTGATATTATCCTTTCTATACTGATAGTTCAGGATCCCTGGTGGCACAAAGGGTTAAACATTGGGCTGCTAACTGCAAAGTCAGTCATTCAAACCCACAAGCTGCTCCATAGGAGAAGATGAGTCTATTTGATTTCATAAAGATTTACAGTCACAGAAACCCTATGGGGCAGTTCTACTCTGTACTTTAGGGTCATTATAAGTAGGGAGTGACTCAGTGGCAATGGGTTATATTAATAATAGATCACGAGAAACCTTAGATGTATTCAGACAGTGTTTTGGATTTTCAGTGATCCAAGCTATAAATCATTTTAGTTCCTCTCCACACTTCTTTGAGTGGTATCATACAGAATAGATTGATGAGTGAATAATATACTTTCTTTTTACTCATTCTTCTCCTCTTCTACTCTGATTCCTCCCTTCCACCTTTTGTGACCATCATGCTTATTTTATGAACTTTAGTGTACTGATTATGTAACTTTGTCAGTAACTCACAGAGTCCCGGGTATCTTCCTAATGTAGAATAACTGTTACTATGGTCTGGATCTTAACTCTTCTCTGAGTAAAATAGAGAACTAATGTGTGATTAAAGCATTTTAGTTGGAAAAGAAAGAAATGAGTCATTTGGGAGTAGATACTTATAATAGGTATAAATGTTTAAGTATCTGCTTGATTATTGGACACTTGAAAGTGTAGGCTTTGGAGTTTTCTGTACATATGGAGAGAAATGATTATTGAGCCAGGTTATCCTCTGCATGATTCTCCTCTTAACCTTTCTTTTATCTATATATGCTACATAAGGAAATTAAAAGGGAGTGATTTGTGGCCACACCCTGTAATGTAGTATAGACTTCAATTGAACAGATTTATGTGAGATCAGTATTAAGGAAGAGCCATGGTGGCTTAGTTGTTAAGAGCTTGGCTCCTAACCAAAAAGTCGGCAGTTCAAATTCACCAGCAGCTCCATAGGAGAAAGATAGGGCTTTGGGCTTCTGTAAAGATTGATAGCCTTGGAAACTCATGAAGGCAATTCTACTCATAGCAATCCTGTATAGAGGTTCTAAGGAGCTGCTGGTGGGTTTGAACTGCTGACCATTTCCTTCACAGTCCAGTGCTCATCCTACATTGTCATACAAAGAGCCTTATAGATTCTTACTATAATGAGAATCAACTTGACAGTACTGGGTTTAAATATAAAAATCATAAAGAAGCATCTCTTGATTAATATCCACATGATAAGATGAAAAAGAAGATGAGATTCTCCCAATAAACTATCCTATCAAGAACTGTCATTTCTATTAAATTTTTGTTTATTATAATCATAACTGTTTTAAAGCACAGGAGAGCAATCAAGGTAGCCAGGCCTTCAAAGGTCAAGATCTCAGAGATAGCAGAAATGTTTTATTCATAGGGAGTTTTTCACACTTGCTGATTATCTGGTTATGGCATGTAGACTAAGCAGAAAATAGTGACGCAAAGTTAGGAGTCCTGGTGTGGTGCTGTAGGATAAACACTGGACTGTGGACCACAGGGTTGGTGGTTCAAACCCACCAGCTGCTTCTCAGAAACGCTATGTAGAGTCTCTCAGAACCTTCTCAATGACATTTAATAACAGCAGCAAAGTTATACAGAGCTTGTCACTGAAGCCTACAGCAGAGAGACAAATATTGACATATAAGGCTATCAATCCTGAATGACTTACGGGGCAGCCAGACACTGTCAAGAAATTTCTCCTTGAGGAATTTGTTGATTCCGGAATCATAAACATGTAACATATTATGAGAAAACACCTACATAGGAACTAAACATTAGACAGTTATCTTGGTAATTTTTTGGTTAAAGGAAGACAATACTAAAGTTTTGATTTGCTAATAATGAGGGATGAGCCCTGGTGTGGGACTATATAAGCAATGGATTATATAAGCAAACCACAAGGTTGGCAGTTCAAGCCCACCAACCACTCTTGGAAACCATATTTCAGGGTTGCTATGAGTCGGAACCAACTTGAGCCCACACAGCAGCAGCAACAACAGTATTGAGGGATAATAACAAATACCCAAGATTTATGTTTAGATTCCGAAAAGAAATGTGGGTAACCTTCACATAGAGAAACTCAACTGTACCAAATATTATCAGACTGTGTTCTCTATTTCAAGAACTGTAAATCCTTCTTGAGAAAGAAACATTTTTAGTGTGCCTACTTTTTTGCTATACAGTGTGAGACATTGTGTAGGAAAATTACAAGTAATATAAGAAACAAAACCAAGAGAAAGAAAGAAAAACAATAGACAATAAGAACTAAACCACAAGTCATGAAGGAATGAATGTTAACAGACATGGACTTCAAAATAGCCACAATAAACACTTCAGATAATTTTACTATAAAGCTGTAATCTGTAACATAAGGAATTCAAGTCTATTGTAGTTTATATTAGAAATGAAAACTACAGTAGATTAAATAATTTAACAGACAGCTGTCCCAGTACACTGGACCTGCAAAAGAAAAGGTTAGTGGACAAGGAAATAGATATATTGAAGCATAGAGCATGCACATTCGAATAAAATACAGAAACTATCAAACTACATTATTAATATCACATTATAATAAAATTTTACTGAACATAACTAAAAACTGGTTGAGTTCATATTTTAATATGGAAATGCCAGAAGTTCAAGCTGGATATGAAAAAAGGATATGGAATGAGAGATAACGTTGCTGATGTTAAATGGATTTTAGCAAAATGCATAGAATATTAGAAAGATGTTTACTTGTGTTTTATTGACTGTGCAAAGACATTTGACATTGTAAATCATAATAATTATGGATAACTGTGAAGAATGGAAATTCCAGAGCACTTAATTTTGCTCATGTCAGACTTGTACGTGGATCAAAAGACAGTTACTCAATCAGAACAAGGAGATACTACATAGCTTAAAACTGGAAAACAATTGCATTCATTTGCCTTTCTTATTCTAGCTATAAGAAATTTGACCTTAATGATGTATTTGGTTAAGCTTTCAGGACCTTCATTTGCATAACTCAAAATGAGGACCCATGTTATAAAATTAAATAATTAAAAGCAGTTGCTCTAGAGGATAAACACTGGACTGTGAACCACCCAGTAGGCAATTCGAATCCAACTGTTCCTTGGGAGAAAGATGAGATTTCTGTGCCCGAAAAGATTTACAGAGCTTCGGAAATCCTTTACAGGGTTGCTATGAGTTGAAACTGATTCAAATGCGCTTAACTACACCAGCAACAGTGTTGGCAAAGGGACCCTGGTGTCATAGTGGTTAAAGTGTTTGGTTGCTAATGGAAAAGTCTGCTGTTCAAAAGTTTGAACATGCAAGCCATTTAGTGGAAGAAAGACTTGGCAGTTGACTTCCTTGACAATTTACAGCCTTGGAAACATGGTTGAGTAGTTCTTCTCTATTCCAAAGGGTGGCTATGAGTCACAATTGACTCAAAAGCAACAAGTTTGGGTTTATTCATTTTTTCAGTTGACAAACAAATAGACAATTAGTGGAGAATGGTGGTGGTGGTGATAGTGTGCCATGTAGTCAGTTCTGACTCAGTGACCCTGCATAGGTTTTCCAAGGCTGTTGTACATCTTTAAAGGAGCAGAAACCCTCATTTTTTCTCCTACAGAATGGCTGATATTTTCAACCTGCTGACCTTGAGGTTAGCCACATGAGTTGTAACCACAGCACTACCAGAGTTCCTTTAGAGGATAATAACAAATGTAAGAAGAAAAAAGAGAAGTACACATACGCAGCCAATCACATTTATTGTCCTTTTGTGGCACTGTAGAATAATCACTGGGCTGCTAGCCACAAGGTTGGCAGTTCAAACCCACCAGCTGCATCTTGTAAACCATATACAGAGTCGCTGTGAGTTGGTGGCACTTAACAACAGCAACAAAAATTTTACTATAAAAGTTCTACTGTAATATACTTTCAAAGAACAAACTGAAATGCAAACAAGAAGTAAAGACAGCAGAGATAAATACTGTCATATTCACAGTCCTACAATAACAAATATTGTTTCATAGATGCTACCACTCATCTGTCAGTTTACCATGCTGTGGTAGCTTTTGTGTAGCTGTAATTCTAGAATTTATGCTAATGGTATTTTAAATACCAACAGTGGCACCCATGGTGGACAGGTTTCAGGTGATCTTCCAGACTAAGACAGACTAGGAAGAAGGAGAGATTATTTCTGAATATTTAGTCACTGACAACCTTATGCCAGTGGAACACTGTCAGATAGCACCAGAATATAGAATGTGAATGAAGAAACATGTTGAAGAGCACAAGGTTATTTTTAGATATAGTGCAATAAAATGAGCCCCTCAGGTTGGAAGCCACTGAAAAGATGAGTAGGGAAGAGCTGCCTCCTCAAATTAGAGTTGACCTTGATGGTATAAATGGAGTAAAGCTTCCAAGATCTTCATTTGCCGATAGAGCACAATTCAAATGAGTCGAAACAGTTGTAAACATCCATTAGTAATAGAAACATGGAGTGTACAAAGTATGAATCTAGGAAAATTGGAAGTTATCAAAAATGATATCATTGTCATTGTTGTTAAGTGCCATCAAGTGGATTCCAACCCATAGCAACCCTGTGTAGGGTTTCTGAGGAGTGATTGCTGAGCTTGAACTGCCAACCTTGCAGTTCAAACCAACTTTGCAGTCCCGTGCATTAACCCACAGTGCCACACCAGGACTCCAAAAATGATATGGAACACATAAATGTCAATATCCTAGACATTGGTGAGCTGAAATGGGCTGGTATTGGCTATTTTGAATCTGACAGCCACATGGTTTACTGTCCATATTCCTATAAGGAAGACCACTTGATAAGACTACTATTCAAATTTACTCACCAAACAGTAAGGCAGTGATGATAAAATTGAAAAACCTATCAACTTCTTCAGTCTGAAATTGATCAAACCTGCAATCAAGATGCGTTGAAAATTACTGACAATTGGAAAGTAAAGAGGATGGATCGATCATTGAAAAATAAGGACTGGGTAATAGAAATGATGCTGGAGATTGCATGATAGAATTTTGCAAGACCAATGACTTACTTGTTCATTGCAAGTACCCTTTTAAACAACATAAAAGACATCTATACACATGGGCTTCAGATGGAATCCAGAGAAATCAAGTTGACTACATCTATTTAAAGAGACAGTGGAAAAGCTCTGTAACACCAACCAACACAAAACAAAGGAGTAGACTGTGAAACAGACCCTCCATTACTCATACACAAGTTCAGGTTGAAGCTAAAGAAAGTTAAAATAAGTCCA
Source organism: Chrysochloris asiatica (assembly GCF_000296735.1). Classification (NCBI taxonomy): domain Eukaryota; kingdom Metazoa; phylum Chordata; class Mammalia; order Afrosoricida; family Chrysochloridae; genus Chrysochloris; species Chrysochloris asiatica. The sequence goes on from NW_006408641.1 coordinate 1,738,436, forward strand.
TGAGAACCAAAATATGACCTGGAATATATGCTACCAGAATTTAGAGATCATCTGAAGAACAGATTTGATGCATTAGATGCTAAAGACCAAAGATCAGAAGAGTTATGAGATGGAATCAAGAACATCATGCAGGAAGGAAGCAGGTCATTAAGATTAGAAAGAAGAAAGGACCAAAATGAATGCCAGAAGACACTCTAAAACTTCCTCTCCAGTGTAGAGGTGTTAAAGAAAATGGAGGAAATGAGGAGGTAAAGGAGCCAAATAGAAAATTTCAAAGGGCTCCTTGAGAAGACAAAGTCAAATAATATAACAAAATGTGCAAAGATCTGGAGTTAGAAAATCAAAATGGAAGTACATACTCAGCATTTCTCAAGCTGAGAAAAATGAAGACAAAATTCAAGCCTCAACTTGAAATATTGAAGGATTCTATGAGCAAAATATTTCACAATGCAGAAAAGTTCAAAAGAAGATGGATGGAATACACAGAATCACTGTACCAAAAAGAAAAGGTCAGTGGTAAACCATTTTGAGACAATGCATATGATCAAGAGCCAGTGATACTGAAGGAAGAAGTCCAACATGCATTGACATCATTGGCAGAGAACTAGGCTCTGGGAATTGATGAAATACAAATTGAAATATTTCAACAAACTGATGCAGCATTGGAGGCAGTCACTTTTCTGTGCCACGAAATTTGGAAGACAACTACTTGGCAAACTGACTGTAAGATATCCATATTGTGCCCATTCTGAAGAGAAGTGACCCCAAAGAATGCAGAAATCATTGGATAATATCATTAATATTGCATGCAAGTTAAATTTTGCTAAAGATAATACAAAAATGGCTGCAACCATACATTGACAGAGAACATCCAGAGGTTCAAGCCAGATTCAGAAGAGGATGTGGAACAACAGATATTACTTATGTTAGATGGATCTTGGTTGAAAGCAGAGAATACCAAGAAGATGTTTATCTGTGCTTTATTGACTACACAAAGGCTTTCAATTTTGTGGATCATAACAAGCTATTTTCAACATTGTGGAGAGTGAGTCTTCCGGAACACTTAATTGTACTCATAAGAACCGGTTCATAGATCAAGAGGCCATTGTTCGAACAGAACAAGGGAATGCCAAATAGTTTAATATTAGGAAAGGTGTGTGCCAGCGTAATATACTTTCACCATACTTATTCAGGCTTTATGCTGAGCAAATAATCCAAGAAACTGGATTACATGAAGAAAAACATGGCATCAGGATTGAAGGAAGACTCATTAACAACCTGTGATATGCACATGATACAACCTTGCTAGCTGAAATTGACAAGAACCTAAAATGCTTACTGATGAAGATCAAAGACCACAGCCCTCGGTACAGGTTGCCCTTCAATGTAAAGAAGAAGACAAAAATCCTCACTACTAGATCAATAGAACAGCATCCATATAAACAGAAAATATTTTTGTTATTTAAGACATCATTTTGCTAGGATCAAATATCAACATTCATGGAACTAGCAGTCAAGAAATCAAATGTCATATTGCATTATGCAAATGTGTTACACAAGACCTCTTTAAAATCTTCATGATGAACCTGACCTATACTCAGAGTGGTAGTTACTCTAAATACCAACAGAGAGGGAAAGAGTCTTCAAATCAAGTTTCAATGCTATCCACTCTGTACACAGGGTATATAGGAACAGGCAACTTAGACATTGGCTACCTAAAATGAGGGGGCAATAAAGGCACGAAGTGACTAGCTTACAAGGTTTCAAGAGGGAGCTTGGTTTAAGAGGTTGGAGGGAAAGAAAGAGTCCCCACTGAATAGCTATCATCTTGTCTAGATGGGTCTGGTGAAAGGAGATGGGGATAAGATTCGTAAGATTCAATAGTGAATAACTGTTATCATGACTAATTGCGACTGTCACAATTGTAAGGTAGAAGTTTTGTAACAAAAAAAGGGGAGTGGTTAATCTTACTGTCCAGAAACACAGGACCCTAGGACCATCAAGAGAGGAATGCACAAATAGAATACGGGACCTTATCCAGAGAAGCAGCAGTGCCAGAGATGGAGGCAGAGATGGGGGCATGGGGTGGGGGTGGGGGGTAGGGGCGCAGCTGAGGACTCTAGATTCATCAACTAAGAAGAGAAGGACTAAGAACTGGTGGCCAGGAGCAGACTTGCAGAATGTGCCCTTTGGAGATGTAAATTATTATATATGCCTGAGTGGGTTTTTTTGTTTGTGTGTTTTTTAAAAAGCTAAAGTGGATAGAGAGAAATATTTTTAACTGAAGGTATATGGAGAGTATTATAATCAGTGTAATGAAACAAGTTATATGAATGGTTGAATGTGAAACTGGTGATGTGCCCTGTAAACTTTCACTCAATCCACAATAAAAACCTTAAATTAAAAAAAAAAAAAAATGTTCAAGAGCAAAGGTATCAGTTTGAGGAGTAAGTTGCACCTGACACTAGCTATGGTGTTTTTAATAACCGCATATGTATGTGAAAGTTGGACAGTGAATAAGGAAGACCATAGAATAATTGATGCATCTGAGTTATGGTGTTAGAGGAGAATATTCAAATACCATAGATTACCAAAAGAACAAATCAATCTATGTTTAAAGAAGCACATCCAGAATGCTCCTACGAAGACAGGATGGCCATATTTTGCCTCTCATACTTCATATATATTAGCAGAAGGGACCAATCCCTGGAAAGTGTATCATGTAATGGTAGAGTGAAGGCTTGGAGAAATGGGGGAAATCCCCCAAGGAGATGGATCGCTACAGTAGCAGTAAAAATGGGCTCAAGCATAGTACAATTGTGAGGTTGATGCAGGAACCAGCAGTGTTTCCTTCTGTTGTGCATAGGGTCACTATGAGATGGTATCGATTCGATGGCACCTAACAACATCAAGGAGCATTATATATCTTGTACTTCAATTTAAAAACAACCAAAATGTAACATTACTTTTTAAGTTTTGTATTATATTGTTGTTGTTTTTAAGTGCCTTTGAGATAGTTTGAATTTATTGGCAGTATGCATAGTAGGAGAAAACAATGGCCAGTGCAGCATCACTCTCACAATTGGTCAGTTGAGCACATTGTTGCAGTCACTCTATCAATGCATCTCATTGAGGATAGTCCCTCCATTGACCCTCTACCTGACAAGAATGATATTCTTCTCCAAGGTCTGGTCTCTCCAGATAACGTATCCAAATTACATGAGACTGAGTCTCACCATCCTCACTTTTAAGGTTCATTCTGGATGTATTTTTTCCAAGACAATTTTATTTGTTCTTCCATGTTACTTTTAATATTCTTGGCCAAGACCACAATTTAAATTCAAATGCATAAATTCTTAAGTCTTCTTTAATTATGGTCCAATTTGTACACACACATATATATCCATCCCTCTCTCTCTCTCTCTATCTATGTATATATATAAATTAAAATATACCATGGTTTGGGTCAGGTTCACCTTACTCCTCAAAGTGACATCTTTACTCCTTGACACTTTGAAGAGGTCTTTGTCAGCACATCTGAAAATCTGATTTCTCAAGTGCTGTTTCCATGAGTGTTGATTATGGATTCAGTTAGAATAAAATCCTTGACAGCTTCAATCTTTTGTCCATCCATCATGATGTTGTCTTTTGACCTAGATGTATATTTAACAATAAATCACTGTTCACAATATTATGTTTTTTGGATCAGTTCTTTTTCTGATTTACTTTTCAATGACTTTCCTATGATCTCTGGTGAGATTTTATCTTGGTTCTAAGGAACTCTCATAATACATTAATATGAAATCACTTCTGGGACACGAAGTTTAAAAAAAACACAAAAACATGATTTGACCCTTAAAGGAAGACAAAAAGATACACCTGATTTTTTTTTTCAAAAAGTAATTGTTAAATATAAAGACTTTATTGGACTGATGACAGCTTATTTGTTCATGTTATGTGAAAACACAGACTGAATTTATTCTAATTATTATTGTATTCAAACCAAATAATAGCTCCTGGTTATAGTTAGTTAAAATGTCATGTTACATTATGTTGCAAGCAATCTTATGGCAGCTGTAATTTAAAAGGTGTCAATGAAGCATCTGACCTGTTTTAAAATGTCAAAGCAACAATTAAACTATCTTATTATGCTTTTATGAGGTAGAAATAATATCTTACAGATTTTGAAATTTTCATTACTCACTTGTAAACATCAAACTCAGCCAAGTTACAAATTGTTCATTTTATTTTGTTGAATTGAAAAAAGAAGATATGTTTCCTTGATTAGCATATTCTTATGCATCTCCCTTGTTTTTTCCAAGGTCAGCACAGATGAACATATTTGAATATGGCATTACCCAGGCATAATCTCACTTCTAAAGAAAAACAAAGTCCTAATAGTCTTCCCTAGACTACATAATTTGTGGTTGCCTTTCTGATAGAATTATTGCTGTTAAATAAAACAAAAATTCCTCTGGCATTAATAGAGTAGTTACTATTTTTGTCTTAGTAAATGTATTTTTTTAAAAAACATTTACTGTTGTTATTAAGTGTTGTTGAGTAGATTCCAACTCTCAAAAATCCTGTATACAGTTTCTAGGAAGTGACGTGGTGGGCTTGACTTTGAGGTTCAAACCGACCTTGCAGTTCAGTGCATTATCCTGCAGCGCCACTCCAGGACCCTTATTTACTTTCCTCTTATGATGTCCTTTAAAATTAATTGTGGATTTATTTGTATTATGTGTTTATTTTGAGATGTGTTAAAAGAGAATCTGTTTTAGCTGGTATTTTTTTTATCATTAGCAGTCGGTTACTTGCCAGATATTGTATTGTATTATATTCATATGTACTAATTTATTTAATAATCACACCATCACTTAGAAATTAAACAATACTAAATCTACACATCAGTTATAAGTCTGTGATCCTATAGTATACAATAGAATTGCCCCATAGGGTTTCCAAGGTTGTGATCTTGTAATTAATGTTGGAACTATAATCAAGTCCTGGTGTGGCGCTGTAAGATAAAGCACTGCACCGCAAGGTCAGTTTGCAATGCAAGATTGGCAGTTCAAACCCACCAGTTGCTCCTTAGGAATCCTATACAGGATCGCTGAGTCAGAATTGACTCGAAGGCACTTAAGAACAACATCAACCATCTTTAAGAAAGCTAACTGTCGCACTTCTTGTAAAATGTTTTGTAGGTTCGAACTGCTGACCTCCCAGATTGTAGTCAGGCACTGAACCACTGTACCACCAGCATACCTTCCACTATGAAATATATATTATTAATTTATCCATGTTTTACAAAGGTCCTTGCAGCTTTAAATGTTAAAATAAATTTTCTGATGTTGTACAACTAGAAAGAGGAAGAGATGGGCCCCTGTCCCAGGACCTTTTGGCTCTACTGTGCATTTTAACTTTTCAAGTGTGAACTAACATATATTTTGAATCAGTGGAAGTTATAAGCAAGAAGTGCTGCTGATTTTTTAGAAGTAGATTATCACCAGTCCTTTCATCCAAGGCACCTTTGGGTGAACTAGAAACATCCATCTTTCAGTTGTAAGCAAGGTTTACACCTCCCTGGGACTCCAACAGACTTACTGATACGTGAATTGGCTTCTGCTATTTCTGATCTTATTGAGCTCCTTATTTTATTTCAAGCCACCGGGCATAGGCTACCATCTACACTGCTAACATTTATTATATCATGTGCAGCACTTTGTACTATATGTCAGTATTAAGTTTTCAAGAAATATTAACAAGTGACATTTTTACTGAATTATTAAGTCTTTCATTGAAAATTTGAGACTATCAAAAAAGTCTTTTGTAGAGTTTCTTGTTGATTAGCTTTAATAAATAATAGAATAAGGTCATAAAATAGGAAAATGTTGTTGTTAAGTGCTGTCAAGTTTGACTCATAGCTAACCCTGTATAGGATTTCTGTGGAGTGACAAGTAGGTTTGAACCAGTTTTCAGTCCAATGATTATTCTATAGTGACATAGACGACTCCCAAATTTAGAGTAACACTACTAGCAATTTACATACAATTTACTATAACCTTGGTAATTAAAAAAATCTAGATGAAAATAAACTTTTAAAATGTACATGCAATAGAGGTTAGTGTAGGTTACTCTAAAACGTTGAGGACACAGAAGTCTTTTGTATTATTTCTATCAGTACTTATTATATTGTTTGTTGTTATAAGTGCCACCAAGCCAATTCAGACTCATATATGTTGTTGATGTTGTTAAGTACCATAGAGTCAGTTCTGACTCATAGTGACACTGTACATGGTTTTCGAGGCTGTAAATCTTTACAGAAGCAGAAAGCCTCATCTTTCTCCCGTGGAACCACTGGTAGTTTTGAACTGCTGACCTTGAAGTTGGCAGCTCAACTCGTAACCACTATGCCAGAGGTCCTTTATATACAGAATACAGACTCTGTATAGCATTTCTGAGGAGCAGCTGGTGGTTTGGATTAACGTCCTTGAGTTTAGCACTCCAATTCTTATCTTACAGCTTCACACCAGGACTCCTTTTTTACTGTATTAGAAAAGAAAATTAATTTTTGATACTTTAAAAATATTGTTAATACAGGAAAAATAATAAAGGGTAACCTGTAAATATAAATATCCTATAATGAAAGCTAGCATTATAAAAAATATAGTATGGAGAGTGACATAATTTTTCACTTGTGCAAATGTGTTTAATGTCTGGTTTCATCAAAGACTAGATTTTCATGTCTGCTCTTGTATTGATTCTTTGCCAACAGATTGTTTTGGTTGAAGTTTATGAGGTAATTATGGTCTCACTGAGATGTGTAATAAGAAGTGGAGGAAGTATTTTTAAAAGCTTTCTCAAATAATTGTAGCTATGCTATTCTTCCTTGACATGTTCAAAAACTTAGCAAGTGGTTGTTTTTCAATGATTAGTTGCAATTTCCATACCTAGTTATTTAAGCTCCAGTAGTCCACTGTCCTCATTAGTTTGTGTGTGTATGTCTGGAAAAAATTGTGAGTTTTATTATTATTTTGCTTGAATTAACAATATCTTATAAAATCTCAGAAACTGATTTTAAGTTCAAATACAGTAGTTATTGCTAGATATAATCCAAACATACAGAACTTCCTTTAGATTCTCAATAGCTTTACAGAGTGTTGGGCTGTGGTGCTGTAGGATAAGCACTGGATTGTTAACCACAAGGTTGGTAGTTAAGCCCACCAGCCGCTCCTTAGTAATGCTATATAGTGCCGCTGTGAGTCAGAAGTGACTCGATGACATTTAACAGCAGTGACAGTGACTTCTACTATGTGTATTTTATTTAGTTTAACTTTACTTTTCCTGGTCCATCTTACGTTTTGAATGGATCTTTTCAACCATGGATGTAATATGATGCTCATTTGGAAATATTGCTTCACTGAGTTATGCAACTCTACCAAACAGCATTTTAACACATAGTTTTAAACAGTACTTTTAAAACACACACACATGCATCTGAGATATTGGTTAATAGAGAAATATCTGAGAAACAGCCAGAGTACTTACACTTACTTAACCTTTCACCACATAGACATTATAAATGTCTTAAGGGTAGAGATTTGATACAATTTGTAATTTTTAGTTATTTATTAAGGACATTTTTAGTGATATTGGGTTTTAATTGAGAGTGTAGGGAGGTAAAATTTAATGACTGTAAAAGAGTTTGATTGTATTGTGGTAAATCATGATAAGGCACTAGGAGTTTTAGCCACCATTGCTCTCTTGCACCAGAAATGAAAATATCAATAGTTGTATTATTATGAAACTAGTTTTGACTTCTAGGTTCACTCTGAGGTATTCACAAACAATGCTCTGTGAACTGCCTTTGTTGTTAGCTTTTGTACAACAGGAAGAAACACTGTCCAGTCCTGCTCCAACCTCACAATCGTTAAGCTTGAGCTCATTGCTACTGCACCTGTGTCAGTCCACCTCATTCAGGGTCTTCCTCTTGCTGACTTTTCACTTTACTTAGCATGATGTCCTTTTCTAGGGACTGGTCCCTCCTGATAATATGTCCAGTATATGAGAGATAAAGTCTCACCATCGTGGCTTCTAAGGGACATTCAGGCTGTGATTCTTTCAACACAAATTTGTTTGTTCTTCTAGCAATCAGTGGTACTTTCAATATTCTTCTCTAACATCATAACTTAAATGCATCAATTCTTCTATGGTCTGCCTTATTCCGACTTCACCTTCATATGAAGCTATTGAAAATATCTTGGTATTGGTCAGGGACACCTTAATCCTCCACTTGGCACCTTTACTCTTAAACACTTTAAAGAGGTCTTGTGCAGCAGAGTTGCCTAATGCAACATGTCATTTGATTTCATGACTGCTCCTTTCACGAGTGCTGATGGATCAAAGTAGAATGAGATCTGTGACAACTTCAATCTGTTCTCCAATTATTTGGATGTTATTTATTGGTCCATGGTGAGGATTTTTGTTTTCTTTACATTGAGATGCAATCCATACCAAAGGCTGTAGTGTTTGGTCTTCATCAGTATTTATTTTAAGTCCTCTTCACTTTCAGCAAACAAGGTTGTATCATCTGCTTATCGCAGGTTGTTAAGGAGTCTTCCTCCAATCCTAATGCCATGGTTTTCTTCACAGAACACAGCTTCTCATTACAGGTTACACCATGCTTATTTGCTTCTCATTACACCATACTTATTTGCTCAGCATACAGGTTGAATAAGTGTGGTGAAAGAATACAACCCTGGCACACACCTGTTCTAATTTTAAACCATTCAGTATTCCCATGTTCTGTTTAAATGATTTCCTCTTGGTCTATGTACAGGTTCCTCATGAGAGTAATTAAATGTTCCAGCCTGCTAGTCTAGATTAATGAAAGATATGGAAAAACATTTTGCTGACAGTGATCTCATAATGTGAGTGCAATGAACATTGTATCTGGTGGAGAATCTAACATGACTCTGTAAGAGATAAATGTTGAGATTTCAAGATTTGAGTGTGTGCGAATTTATCTCAGTCTCAAAAACATAGTATGCAATTTTCTTTTTCTTTTTAAATTTTAAGAGAATTTGTGTAAGTGCAAGTATATTTCTCATTATTGAGATTCTCCACCAAGATTTAAAAATTAATTTGAAATATATCTAAGAAAGAGGCTCATGAATTATTTGTATTTTGAGATATTTAACTAATTCAAATAATTTGACTTATAAGTAAATCATAGCCCCCTTATTTCTTCAAGGAATGTAAAATTTGAGTAGAATTTAATAAGAGATCCTGAAAGTACACTGCTAAGTTGATGAGCACGTATGGTCTCTGGTTACAGTAAGAAGGGGGTCCAGTCGAAAACATAAAGAATGTAAAGGGTCTCGGTCTTGACACAGTGGCTACAGTAATGGGCTCAAACATAACAATGATTGTGAGGACAATACAGGGCTTTGCAGTGTTTCATGCTGTTGTACAAAGTGACACTATGAGTTGTCACCAACTGGACAGCACCTAACAACAGTAACAACAGAGCTGCGAGTTATTGTGTGGGCCAGTCAAGCTCACCAGCTGCTCCACAGAAACCCTATACAGGGTCACTATGGGTCAGAAATAACTCGATGGTACTTAACAACAACAACAATAAGTATGTGTATGTTGTGGGGAGGAGTGCTGCCAACACAATCCAATATGAACACATCAAACACCAAAAAGCAGAATTTCCTGAATTAAGAACCCTAATCACATGCTGCACAGGAACTTTTTAAAGTATTGAAGAGCAGAGATGTCAGCTTGAGGACTAGGGTGCGCCTGACCCAGGCCATTGTGTTTTCAGTAGCCTCATATGGATGCGAAAGCTGGACAGTGAATAAGGAGGATCGTAAAAGAATTGATGCCTTTGAGTTGTGGTGTTGGAGGAGAATACTGAGGGTGCCATGGACTGCCAAAAGAACCAATAGATCTGTTTTGGAAGAAGTGCAGCCAGAGTGCTCCTTGGAGGCCAGGATGGCTAAGCTTCGTCTCTCCTACTTTGGACATGTAGTCCGGAGGAAACAATCGTTGGAGAAGGATGTCATGCTGGGTAAGGTGGAGGGTCAGAGAAAAAGGGGAAGACCCCCAACGAGATGGATCAGCCAGGTGGCATCATTGATGGACTCAAGTGTGGCAGCGGTAGTGAGGTTGGCCCAGGATCGGACATTGTTTCGGTCTGCTGTGCATGGGGTCGCTATGAGTTGGTTCCGTCTCAATGACACCTGACAACAACAACAATCACATGGCCCAATTCTTCAGTGTGAATTTACTTAAAATTTTTCTCTCTTTTTTTTTTTTTTAATGGCCAGGACTTGTAGAGGAGGAAGAAAGAGACTGATTGATAATTGAATCTATAATAGTGCATTTACCAGATTTCCTCTTCATTCTATTCATATTACATATATGGATAATTTGGACTTATTTTACAATGTTAGATTTATTTCTAAAATGCATTTCTTTTTAATTAAGATAGGGCTTTCAGTGTGAAAGTCACATATTGGAAATACATAGGGCTTCAAACATGTGTGGAAAATGCAATTGAACTATTTTTCTATGACCTGTTTGAAGCCTCCCTCCCCTCCTCAGTACTCAACACGGGAAGGGTATATAATATGATTTAGGAAATAAATGTAATTCAAATATGAATTCGAATTGATCAGATATAGGGTTAATCTGTATCACAAATAGTTCAAGGTGATAGAATTATGGGAAATTGATTTGTCTATATAAGAAAGTTACTGTTACAACAAGAGTTTTAAAAGAGAGGAAAGGCAAAAGAAAGAGATATTAAAGAAAATCCTTGGAATAAGAAAAACAAAAAACCATTTTCTGGGGCTGTAAAACAGATGTGTGTGATCCACATTTTGCTTTTGTGCTTTTGCTTGAATGGATAAATCAGAGTTCACAACAATTCTAAGTGAAAGTTCCTTGGAGGTCCCTTCATTGACAAGACTGATTTATGGTCTATTACTTGTATGACTTATGTTTTTGACCTTAGAAACTTGACATATTCAAATGTCTTTCCTTTGAAAGGGGATTTCTGGATATGCTTTATATTTTACTAAATGTATCTATTGACTCTAAGGAGCAACTGAAAACTTAGTTAGTAGTATGTTACCTCTGAGAACATACATGGAAGTATTTTTGCTGAATAGAGCATATATGAAAGAGAAATATTCCATAGGAATGAAAAACACTAGTGGGTATGAAATTGCAAAGACTTCAAAATTCCATTTTTGCCTCATATGTTCCCTGTATGTTTTATTCTTTTTCTAAATCTCAGAGCTACAGTAACAAAATGAGTAGTTTTAGAGTACAGAAATTAATTTATTATCTCACAGTTGTAGAAGTTAAAGTGCAAATTTGGTTAGTTCCTTTTGCAGGTTCTGAGAGGAGCAGTTCCATATCTTTCTCCCAGCATCTATATCTGCTGGCCACTTTTGTTGTTTCTTTGCTGCTTGCAGATATATATTTGCATGATGTCCCATCCCTGTGCTGACTGTCATTATATCGTTCTCTTTTGTATAACATTGTTGTTGTTGTTGTTGTTAAGTGCCATGGAGTCGAATCGTGGAGTAGGATCCAACTCATAGCGACTCTGTATAGGGTTTCCAAGAAGTGACTGGTGAGTTTGAACTGCTGGCTTGAAATTCAAAGTGACCTTGAGGTCAAGTGCTTATCCTATGGCACCACACTAGGACTAATATAAATAACATTAGTTATATAATATTAGTGTGCACCCTACTCCCTTATGACTTCATTAACTTCACTGATAGCATCTCCAGAGAAAGACTTTGTTTTCCCAACAAGGTTACAGCCACAGAGTTTAGGATTTTAACATATTATATTGGGAACTACAATTCCATCAACTACACTCAGTTACATTCAATAAATTACACTCAGATGCACTCTTATAATAATAATAGCAATGTCTGCCATTAAACGAGCTGAGGACTTTTTCTAGTTATTTGCCTGTATGTCTTCATTTATTTAATAAGCACCAGCTGCTCCTTGGAAACCCTATCCAGGGTATGAGTGAGAATTGACTTAAGAACATTTAACAACAGGAATGTGCTGCTTATAGGGTTCCTATGTGGAGCTGTAGGCTAAGCAGTGAACTGCTAACTGCAAGCTTGGTGATTTAAGTCCAGCAGCTGCTCCTTGGAACTCTTGTACGGAGTTGCTATGAGTCTGAATAGACTCAGTGGTACCTAACAACAGCAACAGGTTGCTTATATCTTCATATGTCTTGTAAATTTTTGTCCATTCATATCATAAATACTTACTCTTTAATTTGCACAAAGAATTATATGACTTCTTTAGAAGGGGGTAACAAACACTTTAGTTTGTGCTTGTAAATTAAGACACATTTTAAAAGATATTTGTGATCTTTTGTGATCAGATAAATCTGATCTCAAATTATATAACTCTCGATAATATTTAGACTGCTACATAGTATTTCAGCATCAAAATAAAGAAAAGACTGGAAACAACAAAGATGGAAAATAAAAGGACAATAAATACTTCAGGTATTAATTGGAATGCAAAGCTTTAAATTCTATTAATTGTTTAAGGAATGTTCAACCAAAAAATTATTTGAAAAATTTGTAATTCAACCATATTTTTCTTATGCCAATTTATCTCAAAAAGACCATTATACTAAAAGATTGGATTGCAGGAGAAAGCACAGAAACACTAATAGTCTATGATCTTGAATGACATGGACTAGAGAAAAGAAAAGGACATGGAGTGAATTATTTAATTTCAGTTCTGTTACTACATTCATTTTGTCAAGGGGGAGGAGTTTTAGCTGAGATTCTATGCCTTGTAACTGACATTCAGTGACTCATTTTACCACACAAACTTAATCTCTGGATTAGTTTCTACTTCTCTAAATACTGGAGAGTAATGCTGTTGTTATGCCCAGAATTCAGGGTCCCCAAAGACCACCCAGGAGCCGTGTACCGATGCAAATACATAAGGGTCGTTTAATCAAGCTCGAGCCAGGTCTCTAACCTAATCCGACATTTCGGAATAGGGAAAGAGCCCCGAATTCATTGTCTGCAGGGTTTTTATAGAATTTTCAAACAGCTCAGGTTTCTCAGCTTTACAATCTTTGGATTGGTTAACAATTGGCAAACTATGAGATGTTACAGTTTAATTGGTCAGGACTGGTGGTCTTTGTTCTTAGGCTAGGGTAAAGGAAAACATCTGGCCTCTGGCCTTGAGCTGCCTGGCTATTTATACATATATCATTTTCTTGGATCTAGAGTACGTGTTCAGGCTAATGTACAGAATGGAGATTGACCTTGCCTCTGGAGGGAACTAATAACTGAGGCCTTGTCTATTTAAAATGCTTTCCTGAGCCTGACTAGAGTTTAGTCAAGCAGTTTCTAGGTAGGTAAAATCAGTTTGGTCCTTATACTGTAATTCACATGTCATTGATTTTTTTAAAAAACTGTGATTTATAACCATATCCTAGAGTCTCATTTACTTAACAAACGATGTACTTTTCATAGAAACTACTAACTTATATATTAGGTTTCAGGCTTTCATACATATAAACCTGCTCACACATTTTTACACATGTCAGAGGGCTATCTCAAAATGAATTTAAAAATAATTGGAATTAAGAGACATTGAACAATATGATCTATGAGAGATTACTATAAAATGTTAGTAAATTTCTGCTAATATTATGTAATAAATACAGTTTTAGAATTTACTATTGTTAAGATCATTAAGAAAATACTTTTAGTGGTGTGATGATCTTTTAAAATGTTTTACAATGTCATCCCATTTCTTTTTTGAGCTACTTTTAGATGTTAATTTGCAATACAAATGTTAATGTAAGTGATGGATATGTAAGAGTGATACTTAGCAGTCACTTCGAAGTCTGGTCCTCAAGTCAAAAACAGAGAAGATTACTAAAATGTACCAAACAATAGAATTTCTGTAGCTGACTTCCCTTGGGTCTGGTTTTAAGAAAAATTAAATACTAGTTTGTCTGAGAAATCAGGTTGCAGTTTGGGTTGGCTATGAATGCTTGCTGATGATACATGATGTAGGATACCACTGAAGTTGTAACACTTCTTATAGCATGAGCCAATGAGCACAGAGTAATTTTTTAAAATACTAATGTTCTTGTGTTTTCCATGAAGGTTTACACAGCAGTTTTGTTTCCCATTCAATTTCTGCATATGCTGTTCGGTGACATTGACTAGCAACCTACACTCGGGTATGATTTAAATTAGGAGAGATGTGCTTATTACTAGGAGCTCTGATTGGTATGGACCTCTCTTCTAATTTAAATCAAACCCTGATTGTAGGCTGCTCTGTACTTGTTAGTATCCCATTCTGTTTGCTCATGATATACTACCACAGCCCTCTCTTTTCTCTAACATAGCAGTGCCCCAACATTCACTACAGACTAGGTCTTTTGGTTTGTTTTCTTCAAGAAAACTGTCTTTAATATGTCAGTCTGAGATTTCAAATTTACATGCTGCTAGGAGCCCTGAAAGGAGCTCTGGTAGCATAGTGGCTACAAGTCAGGCTGCCAACCTCAAGGTCAACAGTTCGAAACTACCAGCAGTTTCGTGGGAGAAAGATGAGGCGTTCTGCTCCTGTAAAGATTAACAGCCTCGGACACCTTGTGCAGGGTCACAATGAGTCGGAACCGACTCCACGGTACTTAACAACAATAACAACAGGAGTCCTGGTGTGGAGCACTGCATCGCAAGGTTGGTTTGAACCCTAGGATCAGAGGTTCAAACTCACTAGTCGTTCCATGGAAACCCTATACAGTGTCGCTTTGAGTCAAAACCAACTCAGTGGCCTTTAACAACAATAACTGATGGCTGAAAAAAAAGAGAAATGTCTCAAATACAGTTTATAAAGTTGTGTGTTGTCTTTTAATTATTTTTAAGATCTCATGAATACAGTAGTTTAGAGAGTGAGAAAAACAAAAACAAAAAACAACTAATGAGACAGAATAACTTGATATAGTCTGTTGTGGTTGTTTAGTGCCATCAAATCAGTTCCTACTCATAGTGACTCTTTCTGAGGAGCAGCTAGGTGGGTTTGAACTGTTGATCTTGTGGTTAACATTTCAGTGCTTGTCTGACAGCACCCACACAGGACTCCTGATAAAATCTGTGGGTAATACAAATTGTTAATGTGCTCAGTTGCTAACAAAGATTTGAGTCTTCTCAGCTGCACCGCAGAAGAAAAATCTGCTCATTTACTTCAGAAAAGTCAGTCATTGGAAACTCTACGTAGCACAGCTCTACTGTGATAGATACGGGGCAGCCAGGACCAGTGTGAACTCATCAGAAGTTTGTTGTGGTGCTGTAGTTTAATGGAGAAAATCTGAAGTCCGGGGATCCTAAGCTCAAATTTTAGCTCTATTATTTGCTAACAATGTAACTTTTGTCAAACTTTTTAATCTTGTGGAGTCTGATTCTCCATCTGCAAAATGATGATACTGATGCTAAGTGGGGCCATTTGACACGGGGGCTGGGAGCAGGGGAATGATTACAAGGATATTTCAGAAGTCTGTGACCATACGTGCATGATGCTTATTCATGAAAGGAGAAAGAAAATCGGACCCAGCTTCTGAGACTATTTAAAGAGAAGATTAATTAATTATTCATTATATATGTAGAAGGAAGACGTGTCTAGTCTAAGACTGAAAAATTCTACGCATCTCAGAGGTAGTGCCTATCAGATAAAGAAAACCAGAGAAAGAAAGAAATTAATTTTTAAAAAAAAAAGAAAGAAAGCAATAAATAAAGAGTATTGTTCACTTTCTTATTAAATAAATAAAGGCCATATAAAAATTACATCTTTCTCTATGATTATTGTTTAAGGGGAAGATTAAATTATAATAATTGGATTCATTTTGGTGGATTGATTTTAAAGTAAGTTCCAGAGCCAATTAAATCTAAATGAAAACCACTTATTATTGACATTTTCAATCAGTGCAGATCCTAGAAAATAAAGTAAAAGCTAAAAATATTTAATAAAAATATTAAAACGTTAGCTTCAAATACAGCACAAAATGGGAAAACATAATAATTCACCATGACCTGGTATCGTTTTTTTCTAGAAACATCAGGGCTGTTTAAACTAGGAAATGACATTCATATAGTTAATATAACAGTTAAGTGCCAGTCAGTTCTGCTCATAGCAACCCAGTGTAGGGTTTCTTAGGAGTACCTGGTGGTAGTGTGTTTGAACTGCTGACCTTGTGGTTTGCAGTTCAGTGCTGATCCTATAGTGCAACACCAGGAGCCCATGTTTATATATGTTGTTGTTGTTAAGTACCATCTAGTCATATATACATATATATGTTTATATATTTTGTTGTTGTTATGTGCCGTGGAATCGGTTCCAACTCATAGCTACCCTGTAAGGGTTTCTGAGGCTGTAAATCTTAACGGGAGCAGAAAACCTCATCTTTCTCCTGCGGAACAGCTGGTAGTTTCGAACTGCTGACCTTGTGGTTCACAGCTCGATTCATAACCACCACACTAATATATGCTAAATTCATTTGGTTGGGTTTTCTAGAGAAGCAAAATCAGTGAAACATATGCATGTGTGTGTGTGTGTGTGTGTGTGTGTGTGTGTGTAAAGAGCAGGTTATTATCACAGAAATGGCTTACAATTTTAGAGAGAGTGACTTCCTTGCATGTCCATTATATTGAGAGCAGCCATACCTCCCAAGAAAGCATCCTTTCAGTTAATTGGTTGTGCATGGCCAATCACCATAGAGTTAATTATGCTTGTATTAGATTTCATCACTGTGGGGATAGGCATATCTCAACTGTTAAATCTCTGGAAATCCTGACTTAGTCAAGTTGGTGCAGAACCCTAACTAGGCAATAGCATGCTAAGATTTTTCATAAAAATAATCTAAGTGAATAGGAAAACAAATTATGTAAACATGATAAAGATTCCTTACCAAAAGTCAAGAGTAAATATCTCTTTAAGTAATGAAATATTAAGAATCCTGCCATAATCATGAAAAAGTTATTATCATCATTGCTGTTCAGCATTGCTTATCAAGTTCAAGCTAATGAAATAATTTACCAAAGTGAGATTAGTTCTTTACAAAAAATGGTGCTGTAGCAGTTGGGCATCCCTAGGCAAAAACTTGAACTTTGGGCTAAATGTCATAGCATATACAAAATAAACTAAAACTTAATCACAACTTTAAGTATAAAAGGTAAAACTATAACCCTTTTAAGGAAAACAATAAAAGAGAAAATGTCTGGGACCTAGGACTAGATGAAGCATCGATAGATTTTGGGGAGGGGGGAAGCACAATTCATAAAAGGAACAATATTGATAAAGTAGATATCATCATTACCTAAGCTGTTCATACACACACAACTTGTTTAAGAGGATGTGAAAAAAAAATTCAGTTTTCATATCTGTTAAAGAACTTGAATCTAGAATATATATAACAACTCTCAAAACTCAACAGTAGAATCAATAAGCAAACAATAAAAAAGAATCCAGTTAGAAATTGGCAAAAGATACAGACTGTTAACTGAAAAAGAAATAAGATCCCAAATAAGCACATCTTTAGCAAATAGACACACAGACAGATGCATTGATAAAACAATAGCAGCCAATGAGTTCACTCCTATTTGTAGTGACCTTATGTACAACAAAGAAACGTTGTCTGATTTTGTACCTCCTCATAGTCCCTAGCATGCTAGAGCCCATTCTTGTGGTTACTGTGCCAACCCAGTTCTCCAAGGATCTCTCTCACCCTGCCTGAGCCCCCACTTCACCAAGTCTGGTGTCTTGTGCAGGGTGTGATCCTATATCCAAAGAGAGTGAGTCAAACATTTGCTCTTTAGTGATTGATAGGTTTTCATTGGTTAATTTCCAGAGGCAGCTTTCTAGGCCTTTCTGTCTAGTCTCTCTAGTCTGAAAGCTCCAGTGAAACCTGTCCACCATGAGTGACCCTACCAGTACTTGAAATACTGATGGCACAACAGCATACAAGCCGCCAGAGTATGACAAAATGACTAACGAGTGGTGCCATTATTCATTAAAACCACATGAGGTCTCAGAATAGTTGAATCTCTTATACGTTATTAGTTGATATGGAATGGAAACAATATGGCATATTCTTACAAAATTAAACACATACTTAATATGGAACCCAACAATTACACTCTGCACATTTATGCTAGATAAAGCTCATGTTGTTGTTGTTGTTGTGTGCCGTGGAGTCAGTCCTGACTCATAGCAACCCTGTGCAGGGTTTCCTAGGCTATAAATCTTTATAGGAGCAGAACGCCTCATCTTTCTCTCGTGGAATGGCTGGTAGTTTCAAACTGCTGACCTTACGGTTTGTTGCCTGATTCATAACCACTATGCTACCAGAGCTCCTTGTTGTTAGGTGCTGTTAAACTTGGTTTTGATTCATAATGACTCTGTGTGCAAAAGAGCAAAGCACTTCCCTATCCTGTACCATCTTCACAGTTGTTATTATGCTTGAGCCCATTGTTGCCCTCACCGTGTCAATCCATCTTATTGGAGATCTTCCTCTTTTTTGCTGATCCTCTACTTTACCAAGCATGATGTCCTTCTCCAGGGACTGGTCCCTCCTGATAACATGTCCATAGTATGAGAGATGAAGTCTCGCTATCCTAGCTTTTAAGGGACCTTCTAGCTGTACTTCTTCCAACACAGATTTCTTTGTTCTTATCGGCAGATGATGGTATTTTAATTTTATTTTCCAACATCCAAAATCTGTAACCAAATGTCCATAGTAGCATACCTGTGGATTCCTCGTATGGTGCTGTAGGATCAGCATTGGACTGCAAACCACAAGATCAGCAGTTCAGACCCACCAGCTGCTCTTTCAATGGGTTAATTGTTAAGCAAGCTGTAGTATGTTCATACCTGGAATAATACTCAGCAATAAAAATGAACATACTATTAAGCATGAACAACTTGGCTACATCTCATTGAAATCACACTAGTGGGAATGTTAATTATCCCACCAACATAGTATTCATGAAGTGAGGAAATTATATACATGAAGAGCTCATTAGTCATTGCCAAGTGTCACAGAAGAAGAATAGTAAAGAGGACGTTATGATAATAAAAGAGTAGCACAAGGGATTCTTATAATGGCTGTGTAGGGTCAACATGGTACTGTGAACCCAAGATAGGCAGTTTGAACCCACCAGTTGTTCTGCAGGAGAAAGGTGAGGCTTTCTGCTCCCATGAAATGTTATGCTCTTGGAACCCTATGCAGGGTCACTATGAACTGGAACTGATTTGTTAACACTTAACAACAGTAACAGCAAACAAATCATTTGTCATGGGACTTCTCTATCATGACTGTGGTAGTAGTCACATGTACTAAAATTGAATAGAACTGAATAAGCACACATACAAAACTGAGACATGTAAGATTGGAAAAATCGGAATGGCGTCTATCAAAGTCAGTTTCTTTCCCCATAGTATTTTATTATAGTTAGCAAAAGGTTTTTGTTAGTATTGTTAAATGCTGTCGAGTTGGTTCCAACTCATAGCAATCCTGTATAGGCTTTCCAGGGAGTGACTGGTGAGTTTGAACCACCAACCTGTGTTTCAAATTGACATTGAGGTTGAGTGCTTATCCTATGGTGCCACACAATTACATTGGGGGTAACTAGATGGAGATATATAGGGTTTCTCAGTATTATTTATTATGACTACATGTGACTTTGTAACTATATAAAAATGTAGTGGAAGTGTTTAAATTTTAGGGAAGAAGAAAATAATTTTTAGACATGACATAATTGAATATATAGAAATAATTAGATATTTAATAGGAATTGGAATTTTAAAGAAAAGTTGGTATGGAACATAATATGATCAGTATTCTTATTTAAAAAAAAAAAAATTGGAGTCCTGGTGTGCTACTGTTGGATAAGCACTGGACTGTAAACTGAAAGACTGGCTGTTCAACGCCACTAGTTGCTCCTTGGAAACCCTATACTGGGTTGCTATGAGCGGAACTGACTGAGTGGCATCTAACAACATAGATCACATAATTACCTAGAATGAGTAGTAACTGTTCTTTTTGCAGTAATGGCATATTATAAAAATTACAATCCATACTCTAGGCCCTGGGTAGTTTAAATGATTAAAATATTCTTCTGCTGATCAAAAGGCTGTCAGTTCAAACCTGTCCAGAGCAGCCACAGAAATCAGGCCTGATGATTTGCTTCTATGGTGCAGTTCTACTTTGTTCACATGGAGTTACCATGTGTTGGAATCAACTTGGTGGCAACTCCCAACAAGTAAACAATCATCTATTGTTGTTGAGTACCATGGAGTCAGTTACAATTCATAGTGACTTTACACAGGGTTTCCGAGGCTGTAAATCTTTACAAGAGCAGAAAGCCTCATCTTTCTCCCGCGGAATGGCTGGTAGTTTCGAACTGCCAATTTTGAGGTTAGCAGCCGGATTTGTAACCACTACACTGCTAGAGCTCCTTAATGATCTGTAGTATTATATAAAAGTGATAAGTTTTTAACATCTATTATGACAGTTATAAGATCCATACTATAAGAAATAAATACTGTGGAGACAAAAGATAGGTGGGATAAGTTATTCTGAATGAAAGCTCATAATATTACAAAAAAATGAATGTTTTCACAACTGCTGCACACATATAATGGTACTTTAGGAGGAAATCCAATTTGTTGAGCTGAAATATAATTTTATTAAAGCTCACATGAAATTAGATAGACATATTTGGGAATTATAAAAAATAGTTTGAAAATAAGATTAGTTGGTATTGTGCCTAACAGGTAATATTATGAATATAAACAGCTTTCAAAAAACTACACTATAGAGAGTATGTACTATTCATGTTGTTGTTGTTAGGTGCCATAAAGTCAGTACCGACTTATAGCGACACAATGCATAGCAGAACGAACCACTGCCAGATCCTGGGCCAATCTCACTATTGTTGCCACGCTTGAGCTCATTGATGTTGCCACCCTTGCCAATGCATCTCGCTGGGGGACTTCTTCTTTTTCTCTGACCCTCCACCTTACCAAACATGATATCCTTCACCAACGACTGGACCCTTTTGACAATATGACTGAAGTACGAGAGACAAAGTTTGGCCATCGTGGCCTCCAAGGAGCACTCTGGCTTCACTTCTTCCAACACAAATCTGTTGTTTTTTTGGCAGCTCATGGTACTTTCAATATTCTCCTACAACACTATAACTCATAAGCATCAATTCTTCTATGGTCTTCCTTATTCACTGTCCAGTTTTCACATACATATGAAGTTACTGAAAATACCATGGCTTGGGTCACCTTAGTCCTCAAGCTGACATCTTTGCCCTTCAACACTTTAAAAAGGTCTTGTGCAGTATATTTGCCAAATGCAATACATCATTTGTTTTCTTCACTGCACTTACATGAGTTTTGATAGTTGATCCAAGAAGAATGAAGTCCTTCACAACCTCAATTTTTGCTCCATTATTAAGAATGTTGTTTATTGGTTCTACGGTGACGATTTTTGTTTTCTTTACATTGAGATTCAATCAATACCGAATGTTGTGCTCTTTGATCTTCATCAGTAAATATTTTAAGTCCTCTTCACTTTCAGCAAGCAAGGTTGTATCATCTGCATATCACAGGTTGTTAATGAGTCTTCCTCTAATCCTGATGCCATGTTTTTCTTCATATAACCCAGCTTCTCTGATTATTTGCTCAGCATATAGATTGAATAAGTATGATGAAAGAATACAACCATGTTGCACACCTTTCCTAATTTTAAACTATTCAATGTTCCCATGTTCTGTTCGAACAACTGCCTCTTGGTCCATGTACAGATTCCTCATGAGCACAATTAAGTGTTCAGGAATGCTCATACTTTGCAATGTTGTCCATAGCTTGTCATGGTCCACACAATTGAAAGCCTTTGTGTAGTCAATAAAGCATAGGTAAACACTCTTCTGATATTCTCTGCTTATAGCCAAGATCCATCAGACATCAGCAGTGATATCTCTCATTCCATGTCCTCTTCTGAATCCATTTGAACCTCTGGAAGTTCTCTGTCAATGTATGCTTGCAGCCATTTTTGTATTACCTTTAGTAAAACTTTACTTGCATGGAATATCAAAGAGATTGTCCGATGATTTCCACATTCCTTTGGGTTACCTCTCTTTAGTATGGGCACAAATACGGATCTCTTCCAATCAGTCGGCCAGATAGTTATATTCCAAATTTCTAGGCACAGATGAATGAGTGCCTCCTGTGCTGCATCACTTTCTTGAAAGATTTCAATTTGTATTCCATCAATTCCTGGTGCCTTGTTCTTTGCCAATTCCTTCAATACACCTTGGACTTCTTCCTACAGTATCATTGGCTCTTGATCATATGCTACCTCTTGAAACAATTGGACATTGACCATTTCCTCTTGGTACAGTGACTCTGCGTATTCCTTCCATCTTCTTTTGATGCTTTCTGCATCATTCAATAATTTGCCCATAGAATCATTCAATAGCAAAAGTTGAGGCTTGAATTTTTTTTCAGTTTCCCCAGTTTGAGAAATGCTGAGTGTGTTCTTCCTTTTTGGTTTTCTGACTCCAGATCTTTGACATTTTGTTGTAATATTTGACTTTATCTTCTCGAGCTGTCCTTTGACATTTTCTGTTCAACTCTTGTACCTCCTCATTTCTTCCATGCCATTTGCCTTAGCATCTCTATGCTGAACAGCAAGTTTCAGTATCCCTTCTGACGTCCAGTTTGACCTTTTCCTTCTTAATGACTTTTTGCTTTCTTCATATATGATGTTCTTGATGTCATCCCACAACTCTTCTGGTCTTTGGTCTTTAGTGTTTAATCTATCAAACTATTCTTCAGATGATCTCTAAATTCAGATGGGAAATATTCAAGGTCATATTTTTGCTCTTGTGGACTTGTTTTCATTTTCTTCATCTTCATTTTGAATTTTCATATGAACATTTGGTGGTCTGTTCCACAATGTGCCCACTGCCTTGTTTTCACTGATGATACAGAGCTTTTCCATCGTCTCTTTCTGCAAATGTAGTCAATTTGATTTCTATGAACAAATCATTGATTTTGCAGAATTCTAACATGTGATCTCCAGCATCATTTCTATCACCAAGACCATATTTTCCAACTACTGATCTTTCCTCTCTGCTCCTAATCTTTGCATTCCAATCACTGGTAATGATAAACACATCTTAATTGCATGTTTGATCAATTTCAGAATGTAGAAGTTGGTAAAATTCGATTTCTTCTTCACTGGCTTTAGTGGTTGATGCATAAATTTGAATAATAGTCATATTAACTGGTCTTCCCTGTAGGCATATGGATATTATGATATCACAGACAATGTTGTACCTCATGACTGATCTGGATATGTTATTTTTGACAACATAACAGCATTCCTCCTGAATTTGCCATTCCCAGCGTATTAAACCATGTGGTTGTCAGATGCAGAATGGCCAATACCAGTCCATTTCAACTCACTAATGCCTAGGATATTGATATTAATGCATTCTATTTCATTTTTGACAATTTCTAATTTTCCTAGATTCATACTTTGTACATTCCATGTTCTGATTATTAATGGATGTTTACAGCTGTTTCTCTTCATTCTGAGTTGTGCCCCATTAGCAAATGAAGGTCCTGTAGGCTTTCCTCCAACGGGCTTTACTCTATTCACTTTATCACAGTCAATGCTACTTTGAGGAAGCAGCTCTACCCCAGTCGCATTTCGAGTGTCTTCCAACCTGAGAGTCTCATATTCTGGCACTGTATCTGACAGTGTTTCTCTGATATTCATAATGTTTTCTGTGACTAAATAGTCAGAAGTACTTCGTCACTCCTTCTTCCTAGTCTTTCTTCATCTGGAAGCTCATCTGATACCTGTCCACTATTGGTGACCTTGCTGGTAGTTAACATACCTGTGGCATAGCTTCCAGAATCACAGCAACTCACAACATGAAAAACTGACAGACGAGTGATGGGTTATTGTAGGAACAGACAAAACACTTGTGGATGTGCAAAAGATGTGTGCGCATGTAGACCATCCAGGTATAATACAGGAGTCTCTTTTTGGCGCAAATGATAAAGTACTCAACTAACAAAAGATTGGCAGTTTGAATCTACCCAGAAGCCCCTTGGAAAACAGGCTAGGCAGTATTCTTCTGATAGATCACAGCTTTCAAAACCCTAGAAGGGAGTTCTACTCTGAACACATAGTCACTTGGAGTCAAAATCAACTCAGTGGCAAATGGTGAGGTGGTTATGTGCCACTGAGTCCATTCCAACTCATAGCGTCCCCAAACATGGTTTCTGAGGCTATAAATCTTTATGAGAGTAGAAAGCCTAATCTTTCTCTCAAGGAGTGCCTGGTGGATTTGAAGTGCTATCCATGTAGTTAGTAACCCAACACATAACCCACTACACCAACAGAACTCCTTCAATGGCAACTAACAACAAAATCATATATAATACAGGTAACTCTTTCAATTCAGTAGATGGGAACAAGGAGCCCTGATGGTATAGTGATTAAAGTCTTGGCAGCCAACTGAAAGGTCAGCCACTTTAACTTGATCCCTTTCAGAGAAGTTGATAGGGGTAGCCAGACACCATCTAGTTTTCCTGGTCTCAGAGTCCTGGTGACTGATGTTAATGTGCTCATAGCAATCCGTTTTCTATTGGATTTGTTGACTTGAAGCTTCTTGAGCTTTTATCACTCTTCTTTCTTCTGCATATGGAGAAACCAGCAGCTGCAACATACAGTCTTTTTTTTTTTAAAAAAAAAAAAAGCAAAATATTTTTTATTGTGAATTGAGTGAAGGTTTACCGAGCAGATCATCAGTTTTACACTCAACAAATCACATACTTTGCTTTATTACCATCATTTAACAGTATTTATCTGTATTTCCCTTAATCATGCTTGAGCTTTTAAGATTCCAGACAATACTCACTAAAGTAAGATGTAAAACATTGACTTTGTGGATTATGTTATATCAACTGACCACGGCATCCTCTGAGACTATGATTTTGAATTGCCTGGCCCAGGAACTCATTTTTTTTTTAAAATGTTTAATAATATCTAAGAAGTTTTCATTTCCTGGTGCTATAGAATCAGCACTGGACTAGGAACCACAAGGTGGCAGTTCAAACCTACCAGCTACTCCTCAAAAACCCTACACAGGGTCACTGTGAGTCAGAATCATCTTGACAGCACTTGACAAAAACAACAACAATGCTCCACCAGAGTCCTGGGGTGGTGCTGTAGGATAGGCAGTTGACTGCAAGGTTGGTTTGAACCACAAAGTTGGTGATTCAAATTCACCCAGCCACTCCTTGAAAACCCTGTACAGGGTTGCTATGAGTTAAAACCAACTCGCTGGCACTTAACCACAATGGTCTACCTCATTCATAGGTATGTTTGCAGTAAAGATAAATACCCATGTACAAATATTTTCTTTCAAGCCCTTATGCATTTGTGGGTATACTCCTACTCTTCCTCCCATATCTGTTTAGCGTTTGTCTCCGTCCATTTATGCATCCACAGAACACTGTTGTTCCAGGGTTGTGTACCTAACACTATCTATTTCTAGCCCCTTTAATACTTACATAGCTCTCTGTGTCTTCACCTAGCTTCATCATTCTTCTGTCCACCTTCCTCTTCTTGTCTGTTGCCCTTCACATCCCCTGAGCTAGTTTTAAGAGAGGCTCTCTCTGGTTCTCGCTTTTCTATGCACTTGTCTACACTGTGCATCCTAATTCTAATACCTATTATTTTTTCTTGCATTAGAGTGTAAGCCCCTTAGTAATCTCTTGCACCTTACAATACTTTACTTCATAGCTTAAAAATTAAGTGGCTCAGTATTGTTGAATGGTTTAAAAAGTTCAAATTTTGATGTGTCAGATAAACAAGCAAAAGTATATTGCTGCCTAACTTAGCATTTTTGTATTTAAAATCTATGCTGTTGTTTTTGCTAAGTACTGTCCAGATGGTGCCGAATCACGTCGACTCTGTATATGGTTATCAAGGAGCGGCTGGAGGGTTTGAATAGCTGACCAGTGATTCAAACCAACCTTGCAGTCCAGTATAATCAAAATGTATACATATAATCAAAATATCTCATGCCAAGATTGAAACCAAACCATTCTCACAATTTCCACTAGTCATTTTTCCCAGTGGTTTCTGAGCAGTTATTTTGTGGGTTAAATATCTGGTTGATCCATGTGAAATAGAATTGCATTTGAAGTTATATTGATTCTTTGACCCAACTTTTCAACTTGAAAAAGCAAAGCATTTGCTCCAATCAGTACTGAACCTTTTGAAAACAAAAGCTAATGAGGTTAGTATGTATCCTTGGCATTTTATTTTAGACAAAGTGAAGGTCATAACTGAAAGGGCACAAAGATAGCTTTGCACAGCAAATAAACAATGCTATTATTTTACAAACAAAATGAAATATTGCAGCCTCACACATCTAAAAGGGCGTTTGCTGTTAGGCTTACTTTTGGTATTCAAATCATGTTGTCCTTTCATTTCCTTGATTTTGGAACTAAAAAGGGAAGTATACCTAGGTTATGTAGAATGGCTTTCTGTCTGTCATGGATTAATATTCTGTGACTCTCTAGGATAATCAGTGGACAGCTAATCACAAGGTTGGCCGTTCAAACCCTTCAGCCTCTCCTTGGAAACTTTATATGGGTCACTATGAGTCAGGACCAAATCCACAGACCTTAACAATAACAATAACAGCATGAGTCAGAATCAACTGGATGGCAGTGGTTTGATTTTTTGGTTTCATTGTGCTTTTTATTAATAGCCTAAGGATTTTATCATTTGAATTTTAACTCTTAATCCAGTTAATATTCGTTGTGTGGTCATGGTTTAGTGAATTTAATACTTATTTATTTTGTAACTTCCTCTGACTCCAGAAGTTTTCTTTATCACATATATTTATGTCTTCCAAGTTTTCTGCTTTATATATATTTGGGAATCTTGGTGTGGCATTGCAGGATAATGCGCTAGACTGCAAGGTTAGTTTGAGCTGCAAGGTTGGTGGTTTAAACCCACTAGCCTACAGGGTTGCTATGTGTTGGAACGAACTCAACGGCACTTAACAACTATATATATAATCAAACTGCAAATATATCATTAAAGATAAAATGTCAGATTTGTTTTGATTATGGTTAAATAATGAAACATATGCCCTCTTGGGTATTTGGGTATGGAGCACAAGAGGGACTCTTGTTGGACAGTGGATTAAGCATTGAACTGCTTACCTCAGGGTCAGTACTTCAAATCTACCATTTGTTTCCCAGAAGAAAGATGAACTTGTCTGCTTCCATAAAGATTTGTAGTCTCTGAAACCCCATAGAGCAGTTCTACGTTGCTCTGTAGGGTAGCTACGTGCTTGAATCAACTTGATGGCAGTGGGTTTTCCACTTTGATACTACGTATCGCTGCACAACACGGAAATGATCCACTCAATAGATTCATGCTAGGTCAAGACATTTTTTGTATTGAAATAATTGAGGCAAATCTCACATACCAAAAGTCATCTTAAAATGGTCGCTTCATGTTTTTGTCTAATTAACATATTTCATTAATGCAGAATACTCAACATTTAAAATTTATTCATTATATAAACTAGCGTGAATTAGGCTGTCTAATCTAGACTTTCTTTTATTGTAGATGAACTCACCAATTCATCGGAAACAAGACTTTCTTTAGAAGAGCTCTTCAGGAAAGATTTTGTACTTCATGACCCAGAAGCTCAGTGGATCAATGGTATGTGCATTATTTTAAAATATGTTTTATTGATTTTGAAATCTATATAATTTGAATTAAAGTAAAAAAGATCTTTGTAGTTAATATTTTCATTTGGGTTATATTTCAAAGTTAATATTTTCTATGCCGTTATTCATAAATACTATGGTTCATTTGAGAGAAAACAAAGTCCTAAAACAGTTCATCAACAATCCTGAAAGCATAATCTTAACTGCTTACTCTCTATGTGCTGTTTTCTCATCATCATTAGTAATCGGGTGCAGGGAAGTGTCCAATCTCTAGCACTCCCTGGGTAATTTGATAATTCTGGATGTAATATTTGAGAATATTATATGGATTTTGGAATATTATATGATGTGGTGCTGTAGGATAAGCACTGGACAACAAGTTCAGTATGAACAGCAAGTTCAAACCCACCAGCTACTGCTTGGAAACACTACACAGGGTCATTATGAGTTGCAAATGATTCAACATCCCATAATAACAACAATCTATCAGCCGTTCTTTGGAAACCCTAGATAGGGTCGCTATGAGTCGAAACCAACTTGATGGCACTTAACCAAAACATCAACAACAATCGTATGAATGTATCTATCTTTATATCTATCTATCTATCTGTCTGTGTGTGTCTGTCTGTTTATCCATCTATCTACCTACCTATCTATCCTCTGTAAGTACTTTACATTTGGCAATCTAATTAGCTTTCTTTTCTTGCTTTGTTGTTGTTGTTAAGTGCCATCGAGTTGGTTTGGACTCATAGTAACCCTGTAGGGTTTCCCAGGTGTGGCTGGTGGGTTTGAATTGCCCAGATTACCATTAGCAGTTCAGTGCTCATCCTATAGCACCCCACCAGGACATTTTCATTTCAGTGCCCCAAATTAGAGAGATTTTACAAAGTTAAAATAATACGGAAATGACATATGGCTAATAGTATCTCTCCCTCACGTCAAAAAGAAACCAGCTCAGAGATCTCCTTAGTCAACTTCTACTTCTGGTTTTATTATTTTCAAACTTTTTGTTGTTGTTAGGTGCCATCAAGTCAGTACTAATTCATAGCGATCCATGCACAACAGAATGGAACACTGCCCAATCCTGGGGCAACCTCACAACTGTTGCCACGCTTGAGCCCATTGATGTTGCCACTTTGCCAGTCTATCTCTCTGGGGGTCTTCCTCTCCTTCTCTGACCCTCCACCTTACCAAACACGATATCCTTCTCCAGTGACTGGTCCCTCCTGACAATATGTCTGATGTATGAGAGACAAAGTCTGGCCATTGTGGCCTACAAGGAGCACTCTGGCTGCACTTCTTCCAATACAGGTTGGTTCTTTGGCAGTCTTATTAAGAGGCATTTATATTCAAATGGGAAACAAAGCAACACACAGACCACTGAGTGACTTCAGGGACTTAGTATTGCCTTTATGGACAGTAGTAGGGAGAGCTGTTGGATGAAACCATCATAAGGAATGCTCTGATAAGAAATACTGCAATTGATCTGGACATACTTATCACCAGGTTTGTGCAGTTATTAATCTTTTCTCTCCACTTTATTTTGATAAAAATTTTACCCTTATTTTTATAACATAGAATTGATTATTTCTATGATAGGTAAGGTTGCTCTGAGTCAGAATCAGAATTGGTGTTTTTTTGTTTGTTTTGTTTTATGAAGGGAAGTTTGCCTTTTCGTCTAATACAGGTTATCTATCTCATTTACAATCCATTTTTTTTTCTTCTGTAATATTTTAAATTAAGTATGTTTTCTGCTTGCAAGTTCATCTTAACTTATGAAAGGCATATAAAGAATAATGTAAGTAATTTGACTCTTAAGGGAAGGGGCCCAGTAACACTTTTTTACTAGCAGTGGTAAAATTACCTCAAAGGCACGGAATAGCTCCTTTCTTAATAAACAGAAGGATGCATTTAGTTGAAGTTCAGTGTCATTATATCATTGTTGTTGTTGTGAAGTGCTGTTGAGTCGATTCCAACCCATAGCGACCCTGTATAGGGTTTCCAAGGAGCAGCAGGTGAGCTTGAACCACCAACCCTGCAGTTCAAATGACTTTGCAGTCTGACTCACTAGCCCACAGCGCCACACCAGGACTCCCATTATATCATAACGCTAATGAAATCAGTGGGAAGATGAATGTCCTTCAGAGTGATAGTATTATTACACATGGGAAAAAAGAAAGCCATTGCATTATTTGCATATTTTCACTTAAAAATGTTCATAAATATGGGACCTGCCACAATTTTGCCTTTTTACTATGATTGTATCAGATGAGCGTTAGAATTCTGAAAGGCCAACACGAGGCATGGTGGTGGTGATGATTATGTGCTGTGGTGTTGGTATTTTCTACTAAGGAGGTGACAGAAAGGTGAAGTTACCAGGATTTTGTTTTAATTGGTAATATTGTCAGTAGACTTTAAATGTTAAATAATCTTCCTATTTGTTTGCAATGGATTTGACTAAGTTATGTAAATGTATGTAGTCTTTGACTCTAAAAAAAAAAAAGCAAGAAAAAAATCATAGAGTCCTCACTGGCTTCCACAGGTTAACTTCAACTATTGAAAAGAGGCATGTATAAGTGATAACTTGATATTGAGGCTCCAAAGGACTGGACCAATGTTTAAGTAGTTAATTGCATGCTAAATTAAGCCACATTTCAATATCTTGGGCACACTTCTGCTCTTACACTTCATAAGATACCAGATAACGTATTTGGCCTCATTTAGGTCAATAATTTCCTTAGTGATTTCTTAATCATTAGTAAACTTAGTCTTGAAAAGACATTCTAACACAAAGTTGCAATGTTAATATTATCCCCTACATAATAGCTAAGATATATTTTTATGAAATGTTTACCATAAAAAGCAGACATTTAACTTGCAGGGTATACCCTTTGGTTGGTTGATGATGCATGGAGGGGATTGTAACCATGGCAATGAAACGATATATACGTAGGATGAATGTAAACCTTATGTTCTCCCATGTAAACTATCACATAATTCACAATAAAATATTTTTTAAAAAAAGAGCAATAGGGAAGTGGCTAGTCTGTCAAAGGTGGGAGACTTGGAAGACACGGACGAGAAGGCCATCCCGCTGAGACAGCTATCTCAGACTTCACCATTGTTACTGCTGTCAGCGGTCCAGTTGATTCTGACTCTTGGCAACCCCATGCGGGCACAGTCAACACTGTCCCTGAGGGTTTCAAGACTGAGAACTTTCAGAAGCGGATCACTAGGTCTTTCTTCCAAGGTACTTCTGGATGGGTTCAAACTGTCAGTTTTTTGGCTAGTGCTCAAGCACTTAAACATTTGCATGACCCATTTGTTAGGTGTCATCGAGTCAATACCAACTCATAGTGACCTTATGCTCAATAGAATGAAACACTGCCCAGTCCTG
This sequence comes from Chrysochloris asiatica, assembly GCF_000296735.1. Lineage (NCBI taxonomy): Eukaryota > Metazoa > Chordata > Mammalia > Afrosoricida > Chrysochloridae > Chrysochloris > Chrysochloris asiatica. The sequence goes on from NW_006408641.1 coordinate 1,769,700, forward strand.
TGCCAATCTTACAACTGGTGCTATGCTTGAGCCCATTGCTGCTACCACTGTGCCAGTCCATCTTCTTGGGGGTCTTCCTCTTTTTTGCTGATCCTGCACTTTAACAAGCGTGATGTCCTTCTCCAGGGACTGGTCCCTTCTAATAATAGCTTTAAATTAAGAAAGATGAAGTCTGGCTATCCTGGCTTCTAAGGAGCATTCTGGCTATACTTCTTCCAATACAGATTGGTTTTTCTTCTGCAGTCTGTGGTATTTTTAATATTCTCCTCCAACACCATAACTCAAATGCATCAATTCGTCTATAGTCTCCCTTACTCACTGTCCAACTTTCACATTCATATGAGGCTATTGAAAATAGCATGGTTTGGGTCAGGCGCACCTTTGTATTCAAATTGATACCTTTGCTCTTGAACACTTTAAGGAAACGAAGTCTTGTGCAGCAGATTTGCCTAATGCAATACACCGTTTGATTTTACTGCTGCTTCCATGAGTGTTGATCCCTGGTAGCATAGTGGATTTTGAGCTGGGCTGATAAATGTAACATCAGCAGTGTTACACTAGGAGTCCTTAGAAAACGGTTGTTGGTGATGGTATGCCATGGAGTCGATTCTGTCTCATAGTGACTGTGCATAGGGTTTCTAAGGCTATCAATCTTTACTGGAGCAGGAAGCCTCATCTTTCTTCTGCAGAACGGCTGATAGTTTAGAACTGCTGACCTTGAGGTTAGCAGCCCAACTCATAACCACTCTGCTAGATCTCGAAAATACTGCCTTCAGAAGTATATAGACCTAGATGAAGGATATGTGAAGAACCAATAACATCCCATTTTGATATTTTTGTTCAATGAAGGTTTCTAAGATTTTGTAGCCATTCCTTTTACTTACCCTTTTATTATATGCTGGGCTATGAGGAACAGGGCCAGTTGTTCAAACCCACCAGCTGCTCCTTGGAAACTCTATACAGGGTTGCTCTCAGTAGCAACTGACTCAATGGCACTTAACAACAACAACAACATAAAATTGTGTACATTTACTACTTTTCAATTAGAGGAAAGGATTTGTGCCCATTCTTTCCTCACATCCATCCCAAATCTCCTTTGTGGAAATCACTATGTGACCTATTTGCATATTCCTCAGCTAACCATAAAATATTTTTGAAACTAACTGGATAAAATGTGTAAACTTGGCCTCATTATCACAGCTCACCTCTAAATGTAACATGTGCACTTTATCTCTATTCTCAAGAGATGTCTTAACCAGGTTTTCTTAGTGACTTGACAAATCATATACTAAATTCATTTGGGAGTTTCATGTAATCCTTGGAGGTCACCAAGAGAACACTTACTGTGTTGTTGATCAAGGGAAAGGAGGGAGTCTAGATAGTTCTGACATGTGCAGGTTGTCAGTGAAGTAATACCATTTATTATGCTGGTTTCCAAACAGTATATCTGAGAGTGTCATTGCAGCATTAGATGGTTGCTCATGTTCATGGTGAGCTTAACAAGCAAGGGATTTACCACAAATCTGCTCATATCCTTGAGATCGCCATTTTTATAGCAGCTTCTTCCTATTTATATCACCTTGAAATCTGGAAAACTATTTTCTTTAAAATTATTCATTTCCCCACATACAGTCGATGATAAATTGATCTTCAAAGCAAAAGTTAACATTAATTGAGTGCTTTTTACATTAAACTCTGTGCTAGATGCTTTACAGACATATTTTATAGAATACTCTATAGTAGAATTGTTGTTGTTATTATTAAGCACCATCAAGTTGGTTCTGATTCAGAGCGAAGCTGGTGTATAGTGTTTCCAAGGAGCAGCTGGCTAATGTTAACAGGCAACATTGATGTTTGCAGTCCAGTGCTGATCCTACAGTGCCACACCAGCTCCCCATATAGTAGCATATGAGGTTAAAATGATTAGTTCCAGAAAAAAAACAAACAAAAAAACCTGAGCCTTACCAAAAAATACTCAAAGGAAGACACAACAGGTAAGAGTTGAAGTCTGCATTAATCATGTGTAAGTATAATGCTGCCTTTCTCTCCATTTTATTCTTTCACTTTGACATGGCATTCTTAAACCTCTAACATATGTACTAGCTGTGAGCGACCCTCTATAGGGTTCCTGAGACTGTAAATCTCTATGGGAGCATAAAGCCTCATCTTTTTCCCAAGGAGTGGCTGGTGGATTCAAGCCGCCAACCATGTGGTTAACAGCACAATGAATAACCCATTGTGCAATCAGGTCTCATATACCAGCTACCTCTTGGAAAATCTTGTTCCATCTGTCTTAGAAAAAATAATAAAAATATATTAATTTTGCCAGATAAATTCATATATATAACTATGATGTGTGCTGTTACTAGGAATCCTGGTGTGGTGTGATAGGATAAGCAATGGATTGCTAACCACAATGTTTGCAGTTCAAACCCAACAGCTGTTCCTTGGAAACTCATACTGGGTCGCTATGAGTCGAAACTGACTCTACAGCACTTAGCAATGACAACAACATGCAATAACTAATAGGAAGTTGTACATAAACATATGAATAGTTATTGAGATGCTCATGATATGTTAAATGAAACAAAGATGGCTTCACAACAGTGTATAGAGTGCTTGACAAAATTTTGGCTTCGTTATGTAAGAGAATGTGTTTCCAGATGCTGGATCTTAACCTAGTTTTTTTGTTTGTTTTGTTTTTTTCTGCCTATCTCTTTTTGTTCCTAATTTTATTTATTAAATATATATGCTTATGTGATTTTTATAGATAAAAAAGAAAAAATGCTCTCCTTGTTTTGGTCTCATGGTTCTACCAGATCTTCCAGCAGCCTACTGTAAAATAAAACTTTTTCAATCATGACTAAAAACTACTAATATTATTCCTTTTGCCAGTGGAACAAACTCAGCGCCTCCCTTTGTATTCCAGGTCTCTCATAAGCATTCCTCAGCCCTCTTTCCTATATTACTACTTCACAGTGCTTTACAGGCAAACAAAACTACTTAGCATTCTTCACAGTTCTCCAAAGCTAACATTTTTCTGTGCCTTCACCTTCACTATTTTCTGTATCTGAAATTCCTTTCCCAATATGGAATCCCAGATGCTATCCCTCCTCAATGCCAGGCGCAATGACAATAACTACCTTTTTTGTCTATTAGCTGCAAATAACAAACATTACCTTCCTTTAAACTCTATAAGCCTCTTTTTTATTGTCTAATACAGAAATTGCTCCCTTGACTATAATTATAACATGCCAGTTGCCTCTAAGATAGTGCTTCTTAAAGTATTGTGAAGAGCCACTGTTTTAAAGACTTCACTCATTTGTTTTTATATTCAATTTGGCTTGAACTAGTACTTTTGTTAAACACTGTAAAAATGATTTTCTAGAAAAATGGAATAATAAAGATGTTAATAAACTTTTTTGTTATATCCAACTGACTTAAAATTACAGGAATTTCTAAAATTACTTTGATTAGAAGTGTGGGTATAAGCAATTAATATAGAAAATTGCTTTTACGCTAATAGATTTTTGTCTTTCCTAAACTGAATTGGAAAACAAAAAGTTGAATGAAAGAATGATTATCCACATTAAGTGCCTATCCTTACACTTCAAACAAAAACTAGCATATCAATATTTAAATTTTTAGTATGAAAACTGAGATTACTTCATTTTCATTAAGTAGTTTGGATTACTGGCTAATCATAGGGTGTAATATATATCAAACTATTTCTTTGTTTTCTTTTCACACTACTCATTTGTTGTTAAGTGCCATCAAGTCAATTCCAACTCATAGAGACCCTGTACACAGTTTCCAAGTAATGACTGATGAGTTTGAATCACTGACCTTGTGGTTCTAATCAACCTTACAGTCCAATGCTGTAGCCCATAAGCCATACCAGGACTCCAGCAATACTAATAATAGAAAATAAATAAATCTCCAAAGTCAGGTTGACAGTAGTGATTGTTGTTATTGTTAAGTGTTGTGGAGTCACTTCCAATTCATAGCAACCCTATATAGGGTTTCAGAGGAGAGGCTGGTGGGTTTGAACCGCTGACCTTGCGGTTACCTTTTTGTTGTTGTTAGGTGCCATCGAGGCAGCAGCCAATCATAGTGAACCTATGTACGACAGAACGAAACACTGCCTGGTCCTGTACCAACCTCACAATTTTTGCTAAGCTTGAGCCTATTTCTGCCACCATTGTGCTAATCTATCTTGTTGGGGGACTTCCACTTTTTCTCCGACCCTTCACTTACCAAACATGATATCCTTCTCTAAACACTGGGCCCTCCTGACAATATGCCCAAAGCATGAGAGTCAAAGTCTGGCCATCCTGGCTTCCAAGGAGCATTCTGGCTGTTCTTCTTCCAAAATAGATTGCTTTCTTCTTTTGGCAGTCAATGGTACTTTTATATTATCTCCCAACACCTTAACTCAAAGGCATCAATTCTTCTACAGTCATCCTTGTTCACTGTCCAACTTTCACATATATATGAAGTTATTGAAAATACCATTGCTTGGGTCAGGCGCACCTCAGTCCTCTAACTGACATCTTTTCTCTTGAGCACTTTAAAAAGGTCTTGTGCTGCAGACCTTGTGCTTGGCACTCAGTGCCTGTCTTACAGTACCACGTCAACTCGCCAACAGCAATGACAGCAGAGATTTTAAGATGGGTTTAGGAGTCCTTGGGAACCCTGTACAGGGTCACTATGAGTTGGAACCAATTTGATGTTACTTAATTAACAGTAACAACAGCAATCTCAAAAATTCATTTTCTTTATTTTATTTTTTTTACTAAATTAATCAAGTGATACTATGTTTTCAAAATTATTTTTCAACTATTAGCTATAGTTGTTGTTGTTGTTAACTTGCATTCGAGTTGGTTCTAACCCATAGTGATCCTGTATAGGGTTTCTTAGGAGCCTGTTCCAAATTTATCCTGTCAAGATAGATAAATGTTTTTGGATCATAAAATGAATTTTGGTACGCATAAAGGTGGGTCCCCTTCATCCACAGTCAGTAGAAGGCTAAATTTTAGGTCTTTCTGTCATAGGAAGTGTAGCTTTTTTTTTTTTTTTTTTTTTTCTGACCCACTCAAACATGAGCCTTCCAGTCCCAGTGTATAGAGATGCTTGGTTTTGTTGTTTTCTTTCGTTCTGTCAAGGTTGAATGATACTGGGTGGAGTGAAGCTATGGTTTTATCTTGATATTATTGAACTTTTGTTCGAGTCAATTGAGCTCATACACCACATGATATTCTAATACAAATATTAAATATTTAAATGATGTGTGACAGCTTGATATAGTGAAATAAGAAAGTCATTAAAACTACATCAAGCCAGGGCCTTTTAGCAAGTTAAACTTTCTGAACTTGGGATCATGAAAAATAAATGAGCTAAAAAAAAGCAAAGTGTCTGACGCCATGTAGATTTTCACATGATAGAGGTTCTGATAGCTGTTTTTACAGATCATCTGGACATTTCTTTATATTAAACTTGGCAGTTTGGTACAGATGTACTGTATCTGAGATTTAGATTATACAGTGAAAAGCTACTGGTCTAACTCTTCTGAAACCAAAACAAATTATTTTAAGTAGCAATACTATTTACAGGAATAAGGGGAACTCACAAAGGGTTGGAGTTCTGTCAAATAAGCACTGGACTGCAAGGTCATTTGAATTACAAGGTTGGAAGTTCAAGCTCACCAGCCACTCTTTGGAAACTCAATGCAGGGTCACTATGAGTAAGAACTGACTTGACAGCATTTAATAACAACAGTCAAGTGTTAGACCCATACTTGGGGAGTGAACAAATGAATCTATTATGTATATTTCTCTTTATTCCTTTTGTTTGTTTGGTACTATGCCATCGCAGCAGGATTTTTGTACCTCTACTCACTTTGGTTGAGTTGCAAAGGTATTTATTGAACTCTCATAGCACAGGGAATTGGGCATGACTCCAGCCGCATCATTACCTCTCGTTAGCCTGTACTCAGTTCTAAGTCTGAATTATAGCTCTTCTCTTCTTTTCTTTTGTTTATTTCCTCATTAAAATTTTTATTTTTTATAAACATCAAACTATCTGATAGTCAAATAACTTACAGTTGAATCCAGTGCTGTGAATTTCTTGAAGATAATATATATTTTTACTGTAACATAATTTATAAGAGCAAAATGTTGGATAGTATACTAAATGCACAAAAATAGGTGCATTGTTAGAGACATTATTTTACAGTAATTTAATGAAATATCATCTGACATTTAAATTGATATTTTGAAAAATATTGATGACATTGGAACATGTTCAGGATAAAATGTTATGTAAAAAAGTAGACTATAGAATTATACTAATAGTACATTCACAATTGCCTCATGTGCATGTAATAACATACACCTGTATATATGAAAACAAATACCAGAATTCAATATACCAAAATAGTAAGTGGTTTTATAGTAGTGTAATTATAAGTTGCTGTTAATATTTTTTCTATCATCTGTATTTTCCAGTTTGCACAAGTATGTTATTAATTACAAAAAGCATAACTAAAATTCTCATTACATTGTAAATACTTTTAGCTAGTCAAAGTGAGTGTTGATGGAACTGTGGCATAATCAGCAGATTGCTAACCACAATGAGGAAGAAATTTGAGGCTTTCTGCAACTGAAAAGCAAATTGCTCCTTATAAGAATCTATGTGGGTTAGCGTGTCAGACTGTGGTGGTGTGTGTGTTACTGTGATGCTGGAAGCTATGCTCTGGATATTTTAAATACCAGCAGGGTTACCTGTTGGGCAGGTTTCAGGTGAGCTTCCAGACAAAGAGAGATTACTTCCAAATATTTAGCCACTGTGAACCTTATGAATAGCAGTGGAACACTGTCAGTACCAGGATATTGAAACATGATGAATAGCACCAGAATATTGTCAGGTATAGTGCAGGAAGATGAATCCCTGAAATTGAAAAGCACACAGCTACTATTGGGGAAGAGCTGCCTCTTCAAAATAGAGTTGACTGTGATGACGCAATCGGAGTAAAGCCTTTCGGACCTTCATTTGCTGATGGGGCACAACTCAAAATGAAGAGAAATAGCTATAAACATCCATTGAAAATAGGAACATGGAATGTACGAAGTATAAACCTAGGAAAATTGGAAGTTATCAAAAATGAAATGAAATGCATAAACATCAATATCTTAGACACTTGTGAGCTGAAATGGAGTGGTATTGGCCATGTTGAATCTGACAGTTACATGGTTTACTATGCTGGGAATGATAAATTGAGGTGGAATGGCATCACATTCATCATCAAGAAGAACACATCATGAGCTGTCTTGAAGTACAACAGTGTCTGTGACAAGAAAATATCCATAAGCCTACAAGGAAGACCAATTAATACCACTATTCTGCAAATTTACATACCAACCACTAGAGCCAATGATGATAAAATTGAAGAATTCTATTAACTTCTTCAGTCTGAAATTGATCAAACATGTAATTAAGAAGTATTGTTAATTACTGGTGACTGGAATGCAAAGGCTGGAAACAAAGAGGAAATATCAGTAGTTGGAAAACATGGCCTTATTGATAGTAAAGTGGCTGGTGATTACATGATAGAATATTGCAAGTCTAATGACATCTTCATTGCAAAAACATTTTTTAAACAACATAAAAGATGACTAAACCCATGGACCTCATCAGAATGTGAGGTCAGAAAACAAATTGAATATATCTGTGGGAAGAGTCAGTAGAAAAGCTCCATATCATCAAGCATAACAAGGCCTGGGGCAGATTGTGGAACAGATTATCCATTGCCTATATGCAAGTTCAGGAACTCTGGTAGCATGGTGGTTATGAATCAGGCTGCAAACTGCAAATCAGCGGTTCGGTGGGAGAAAGATGAGACATTCTGTTCCTGTAAAGATTTGCAGCCTCAGAAACCCTGTGCAGGGTCACTATGAGTCAGAACCGACTCCACGGTACTTAACAACAACAACAACAACAACAGCATATGCAAGTTCAGACTGAAGCTGAAGAAAATTAAAACAAGTCCACAAGAGCCAAAATATGACCTTGAATATATCTTACATTTAGAGGTCATCTAAATTTGATTTTATGCATTAGTCACTAAAGCCCAAAGACCAAAAGAATTGTGGGATGATGTCAAGAACTTCACTACAGGAAGAAAGCAAAAGGTCATTAAGCAATCAAGAAAGTAAAGACCAACATGGATGCCAGAAGAGACTCTGACATTTGCTCTCCAGCATAGAGTTGCTAAAGCCAATGGACCACATGAGGAGGTAAAGGAACTGAATAGAAAATTTGAAAAGGCAGCTCCAGAAGAAAAAGTTAAACATTATAAGGAAATATGCAAAGATCTGTAATTAGAAAAACAAAAGGAAAGAATACACTCAGCATTCCTCAAGCTGAGGGAACTAAAGCAAGGAATTCAAGCCTTGACTTGCAGTATTGAAGGATTCTAAAGGCAAAATATTGAATGACACAGAAAGCATCAAACGCTAACAACAAACAAAAAGACAGTTCACAGAGCATTGTGTGTGAATACCTGAGCATGAACCTAGAAGTCAAAACTATTTTCACAATCATACAACCTTTGATATTTTCATTTCTGGTGGAAGAACAATGGTGGCTAAAACTTCTAGTGCCTTATCATGATTTAACACAGTACAATCAAACTCTCTTAGAGTCATTAAATTTTGCCTCCCCACACTCTCAATTAAAATCCAATTTCCTTGATAAACAACTGAAAATTACAAATTGTTTCAAATCTCTACCTTAAGACATTTATAATGTCTATTTGGTGAAATAGTAAGTAAGTGTAAGTACTTTGGCTGTTTCTCAAACATTTCTCTATTAACCAACATCTTAGATGTGTGTGTGTGTGTTTTAAGTGCCATTTAAAACTATGTATTAAATACAGTTTGGCCCCCCTCCAAGACTGAAACTCAAAGAGAACACATAAGCAAGCATGTAAGCTTGCTCACGACCACGTTGGTCTCTTGGCGAGTAGAAGAAGAGAAAAGACAGCAATGAAGATATGGGCTGAGATAACCGTGTTCCATAGACTCCTGTTAACCTGAAGATGAGAGAGAGAAGAGGAAGGGCTGGTTGGTCTGAAGAGTGGGGGGATCTGGCGACCCCTAAGCCCATAGACAAGGACGTTGCCATGGAGGGGTCGAGCTGAGAGTGAAGCATCCAGCAGTTATGAAATGAGGCAAGATGCACAAGAATACCCAAACTTGATAGTACCCACTTGACCTGGCTTTGATAGTTTGATGATAAGAACTTGATTAAAGGAAGCTAAAAAACAATTTTGGTAAAGAAAACAAGTGCAAATTGCTACAATTTGATTAACTTGACCTTTAGTTATGGATGTAGTAGCTCAAAATACCAAATGAGAGCTAAGGAGTCTTCACATCAAGGATCAACCCTATCCCCTCTGTATACAGGGTTGACAGGGATAGGCAACTTAGACATTGGGTATTTAAGATGAGGAGGCGGTAAAGGCACAAAGTGACTGGCTTGCCAGTTTTCAAGAGGGAATTTAGTTTAAGAGTTGCAAGGTTGCATGCCCACTTAATAGTTTTCAACTTGCCTAGATGGGTCTGGTGAAAAGAGATGGGGATAAGATTCTTATGATTCAATAGTGAGTAATTGCTATCATGACTAATTGCAACTGTCACAACTGTAAAGGTTTAGGAGTAGAGGTAGGATTAGGCATGGGAGTAGGGGTAGGGATAGGATTATATATGAGGAAAAATATGGCATCAGGATTGGAGGAAGACTCATTAACAACCTGCAATATGCAGATGACACATCTGTACTTGCTGAAAGTGAAGAGGACTTAAAATACTTACTGATGAAGATCAAACACCACTCCTTCAGTTTGGGTTGCACCTCAAGGTAAAGGAGACAAAAATCCTTACCACTGGACCAAGAAATAACATCAGATAAATGAAGAAAATATTAAAGTTGTCAAATAATTCAGTTTACTGGGCTCAACATTTATGGAAGCAGCAGTCAAGAAATCAAATACGTATTGCAATAGGCAAATCTGCTGCACAAGTTTTCTTTACCTCTTTAAAGTGTTGAAGAGTGAAAATGTCAGTTTGATGACTGAGATGTGCCTGACTTAAGCCATGGTATTTTCAGTAATCTCATATGCATGTGAAAGTTGGACAGTGAATAAGGAGGACCGTAGAAGAATTGCTGTATTTCAGTAATGGTGTTGGAGGTGAATATTACAAGTACCATGGACTGCCAAAGACCAAAGAATCTGCATTGGAAGAAGTACAATCTGAATTGGAAGAATGCTCCTTGGAAGCCAGGCTGGCCAGACTGTATGTCTTATACTTCAGACATATTGTCAAGCGGGACCAGTCCCTGGAGAAGGATATCATGTTGGGTAAAATGGAGGGTCGGAGAAAAAGAGGAAGACCCCTAACAAGATATATTTGCACAGTGGCAGCCGTGATGGGCACAAATGTAACACCGATTGTGAGATTGGTGGAGGACTGGGCAGTGTTTATTTCTGTTGTGTATAGGGTCATTGTAAATAGGTACCTACTCAGTGGCACCTAACAAGAGCAATAAGAATCTATAACCCTTATATTTAATAGCCCACCCCTGGTATGACGCTGTACGATAAGCATAGGACTGCAATGTCTGTTTGAACCATAACATCTGCAATGCAGTCTCACCAGCCACTCCTTGGAAACCCTATACAAGGTTGCTATAAGTCAGAACTGACTGAATGACACTTTAACAACACCACCACCCTAAGGACAGGCCCATTCTCCCAAGATCAGTAATAGCCCACATGCCTGGCTCTGTACCTGCTTCTTTGGGTCTTTTGAAGGAAAGCTAGTGGTGTGTATGTTGGAGGAGGATGCGCTCTGTTATACCTACTGTAAATGAGGTAAAGATCCATGGTGGTGCTGTGGGTTAGAGGTAGGGCTACTAACGTAATGTTGGTACTCCATAGGACAAAGCTGAGACTGTCTGCATCTGTAAAGACATAAGTCTTGGAAACCCTAAGAAGCTGTTCTACTTAGTCCTCTAAAGGGTTCCTAGTAGTCTGAATTGACTTGATGGAAGTTGGAGAAACTGGTAGGTGTGATGCACTGATTTTGCATGTATCAGTCCAGTGCTTGTCTTACAGCGCCACAGCAGGAAACCACTGTTTATTAGAGGACTTATTTGCTGTTTTAGGGTCCCGTGTGGTACAAATGGTTAGCATGATCAGCCGCTCATCTAAAGGTTGGAAGTTCACATCCACATAGAGGCCATGCCAAAAAAGATGAGCCATCTCATTTTACTCTAACATAAAGTGGATCGCTACAAGTCAGATGGCTTAACAGCAACTTGTTTAGTTTTGGTGTATCTATTATTTAAAAAAGACACTCTGGTGGCATGGTAGTTTATCAGTAGTTACTAATCCCAAGATGAGCAATTTGAATTCACCAGTTACTCTGAGGGAGAAAGATGAGGCTTTCTTTTCCTGTAACGATCCTATATACAGGGTCACTATGAGTCAGATCCGACTCGAAGGCACAGAACGACCAGCACAATCATTATTTGAAATTAGTTTAGGGATAAGGACTAGAAGGCATAGTACCAGGATTGTGGCAATGTGAGTGGAACTAAAAAATAATATGAAAGGGGAAAGTAAAGACGTATCCTCATTTATCCATCCAGCCACTGCTTTCAAATAGATTTCAAAATAATGACCCTTTAGAGAGCAGAGTAGAACTCCTCCTTAAGGTTTCAAAAATGGTAAATCTTTTCAGAAGCGAAGTCTCGTCTTTGTCCCATGAAACTGCTGGTGGATTTGAATCCCTGACCTTACAGTTGGTGGACTCACAGTGCCTCATTTACAGAAGGCCTAAACAGAACATATGCCTCCAAATGTTTGCATCACATACAAACTATGCTGTTTTCCTTCAAAAGACTCAAAGAAGCAAGCACAGAGGGGGATGTAAGGGGTATTAATGACCCTGGGGGATTAGCATGTCCTCAGGGCAGAGGTGGACTATTAAATGTAAGGGGTATGGATTCTTATAAGGAGCATTTTCACTCTGTGATTTTCCAGGAGTCAGAGGCAAATTATGCCCTGCAGTTTACACCTTTCTTTTGGGCTTCCAGTTACATAAGCTCAAAGAGGGAAATTGAAATTAATGACAATTCATTCTAGTTCCTGATTTATACCTCAGATAGTTGAAAATTAGGTTAAGCATATAATTATGTATTATCATGGCTGACCTTATCCCTTTGGAGTAATACATGTCAAAGGATCTTACCATCAAGTATAGATAATTTCTTGCTAAAACTGAAGAAGTGCTTACGAATGTATAACATTAAGCACTTTTACTTTTCTTTAAATCATCAGAAATGTTTTCTTTATTAACATGCCTTTACTACATTTTGCTTTTACTAATGTTTAAATTAAATTTCATCAATATTACAACTACATGAAAACACAAATAAAATAGAAGTAGTTGCTAAGAAGCATGTGCCATATGTGTGAGTGTGTGTGTGTGTGTGTATATATATATATATATATATATATATATATATATGCTTATATATTAATTGCAGATAGTCACACTTGTGTTTGAAAATGATTACAGTTTGTCCTAAAATGAAAACTTTATAAAAAAAACTGTGGGAGTATAGGGAAAATGATTTACCAATAAAATCCAGTGTTACCATTTCAGAGAAAATAATTGAATGCTTTAAAAGTGTAAATTCAGTGATTACTTTAAATCATGGATGTAAAAGGAGTTGTGGTGTGCCTTTGTAGGATAAACTCTAAACTGCTAACAGCAAGTTCAGTGGCTCAACCCCACCAGTTACTCCTGGAATTATACAGGGTTGCTATGAGTCAGAACGGACTGGATGCTATTTAAAAACAATAACAGCAATAATAATAAAGAGAATTTAAAAACTAAACAAAAATTTAGGCAAAAAACTAAACTTCCACATTATAAACTGCTTTCTGAAATGGTTTATGAGAGGAAAGCTCACCTGGGTGAGTGGAATGAAATCATTTTATTTCAGTACATCAGCAAGTGCTGAGTTTCTCTGTTACCCTAAACTGAGTTTTGCATATTGCAGGTTTCACCTGTTGACCTTTGAAACATTTTTGGTTAAAAATTATAATAATAAAACTTAATATTTCAGGAGAAAGTCTACTAGTAAAAATAGTTCATTCTAACTGTGTTTTGTCATTAGCTTTATTGGCGTAGACACTAGCCTGTCAACACAATGTGGGTGAATAGACTCTTGGCATTGACATAAATCTTTCATTTGTTAACTGTTTGGCTGCCCAAGATCTCAGTATAGTCTTGTGTGGTATTGAAGGATAAACAATGGACTGAAAGGTAGGTTAGAACCACAAGGTCGACGGTTCATACTCACCAGCTTCCCCTTGGAACTATACAAGGTCGCTATGAATCAGAACTGACTCAATGGCACAAACAACAATAACAACATTAGAATTTACATGACTTTTCTACATGTATAATTTATATTTCTTGGAAACATCTTATTTAGGAGGCAGGGTGGGCATTGTCTTTGTTGATGAAGAAGTTGAGAAGAAATTGAGACATAGGATTTCTGCATTGCTGAACTCTGCTGGAACCTAGGTATTCCATGTTCAATACCGGGTAGAAAGCATTGGAATTAGGAGATTAAAAACAATTTTTTATTGTTACTAAATTAATGTTTAACAATGTTAGTGTATTAAATTAATAATAAATAACTCTGAATTGATGTCAGGTCTTCAGTCTTTAGCTGAATTCAGGTGGGATATATTCAAGGTAATATTTTTGCTATCCTGCACTTGTTTAAATTTCTTCAGCTTCAGCCTGACCTTGCATATGAGCAACTAATGATCAATTCTAAAATCTGCCCCTGACCTTGTTTTGGTTGATGATATGGATCTTTTCAACTGTCTCTTTTCACTGATGCAGTCAATATGATTTCTGTGTATTCTATCTGATGAGGTCCACGGTTTTAGTAATTTTTTATATTGTTTAAAAAAGGTATTTTCAATGAAAATGTCATTGGTCTTGCCAAATTCTGTCATGCTATCTCCAGCATCGTTTCTATCACCAAGGCCATATTTTCCAACGATTAACCATTCCTCTTTGTTTCCAACCTTTGCATTCCAGTTGCCAGTAATTATCAATACTTCTTGATTGCATGTTAGATCAATTTAACAATGAAGTTGGTAGAATTAAATTTTATCATCAGTGGTTGGTGTGTAAATTTAAAGAATAGTGGTATTAATTGGTCTTCCTTATAGGCATATTGATATTATCTTATCACAGACAGCATTGTACTTCAAGACAGATCTTGATATGTTCTTTTTGATGATGAATGTGGTGCCATTTCTCCTCATTTTGTCATTCCCGGCGCAATAAACCATGTGATTGTCAGAATCAAAATGGCCAATACCAGTCCATTTCAGCTCATCAGTGCCTACGATATGGGTGTTTATGAGTTCCATTTCATTTTTGACAACTTCAATTTTCCTAGATTCATACTTCATACATTCTGTATTCTGATTATTAATGGATGTTTACATCTGTTTCTCTTCATTTGGAGTTGTGCCTTCAGCAAATGAAGGTCCCAAAGGTTTTACTCTATTTGTGTAATCCGGGTCAACTCTATTTTAAGGAGGTAGCCCTTCCCAAGTCATATTTTGAGTGTCTTCCAACCTGAAGGCCTCCTATTTTAGCACTATATCTGACAATATTCTTGCTCTCTTTATAATATTTCAATATTCAGTATTCTGCTTCTGACAGTGTCCCACTGCTGTTCATAAGGTTTTCAGTGACTAAATATTTGGAAGTAGTCCGTCGCTCCTTCTTCTTACTGTCTTCATCTGGAAGCTCAGCTGAAACCTCTCCGTGGGCTAGTTTATTAAATCAACGAAAAACAATTATAAATTGATGGCAAATTTTCATTTAAAATCCTATTGGAATATCTTAATTTGACTAGAAGTTTTTAGATGACTTTCAGATATTGTGATCACTTTTATATCATTGATTGTAAATGATTAAAAAGAGATTTTACAGTTTACCAGAATAATAAACTCACATTTAGGACAGAATTTTATAATAAGCTTTTAAATAAAATTGTTTTGCTTGAGTTATTGTTTTGAATTGTGTGTATCCAGCCAAAATATGTGTTGTAAATCCTAACACTTTTCCTCTGTCATTGTGAGTTGAAATCAACTGGAAGGCAATAGGTTTTATTCTTGTGTATGCAATTCCATTCAGACTAGGGTGTTCTTTGTTATGTAAATAAGGACATATCAGTGTCTTTCTTGTTAAGCGCTGTGGAGTAGGTTCTTATTCATAGCAACCCTGTATGGATGTTCTGAGGAGTGGCTCCAGGGCTTGAACCACCAACCTTGAGGTCCAGTGCTTACCCTGTAGTGCCAGAAATATTGGGTGTGTCCCAAATCAAACCCCTGAGACTTTAAGAGGCAGATTAAGCACACACAGTGGAAGATGGATGCTACTCCATGTACAGACTAGGAGTTGTGATATGGCACTGTAGGATACACACTGGACTGCTAACTACAAAGTCAGCTGTTCATTCCCTCCAGTCGCTCCTTGGAAAGCCAATCCGTGTCTCTATGAGTTGTAACTGACTTGACAGAACTTAACATCAATGGAATGTGGAGGATAAACTAGTAATAGACAAGGATTTCCTCCAGAGCCTACACAAAGTAAAAGAATTTGACTTGGGCCTGTGACTTGAATTTCTGTTCCTTAAATTTCTGTTCATTAAAGCCACTCACTTGTGGCTTTTCTTCTTATAGCAGCTCTGGTGTGGTACTGAATAATCACTGGACTGGTAACTGCAAGATCCACAGTTCAAACCTACCCATATAGGGCAAACCCCAGCTATATAGAGTTGCTATGAATTGAAACTGAATATACAGCATTTCACAAAAGTTAACTAAGGCTGTCGTGTTTTCTGCTGCATGTGCATATGTGTGTTCATTTCTCTCTGACTGGCTACTTTTACTTAATCATATTGACCGTATAATCAGTTTGAATGAACCATTGAGACCTTTGTGTAACACACAGTCTATTATTTCAGGCCATTATTTCTTTATTGAATAAACAAGTGCTAAGCTTGTAAGTACACTCCAGAAAACAACTTTAGCTAGAAAATGTTCTAGATATTATAGTGTTTCTTATTAAATGGCTAAGATTCTCTATGGTGAATGTTGCAGACCGTGTAAGACTAGTCAGAGGTTCGAGGCCCTCTAGGGCTGAGTGTAACAAATGAGGCCACTGGCAGTTAATGGAAAATTGCTTTCATCTTAATATTCAGGTATATATATTAAATTAATACACTGGAGCCTTTGAAAATCCACAGATAAATGTGATATTTTCCTAAAGCCAAGACAAAAGGTTGCAAGGTTAAACCTTTCTCCAAAGGATTAACTAAAAATATCTTAGCTACTTCTCGGTTCTTTGTTCTATAGACAAAGAACCCATCCTCCCTAATCCCTTTTCCAGGTACAGCCCATTCACCTGGGCATCTCCTGCAGAACTCTCACCTTCCCCCAACTGACCTCAGGGGCTATAGATATGTTAATTGGGCCTGAGAATCCA
>NW_006408641.1:1787224-1789080 GCF_000296735.1 Chrysochloris asiatica
CAGAATGAAACCTAGAGACCTGGTGTGCAGCAGAATGAAACCTAGAGACCTGGTGTGCAGCAGAATGAAACACTGCACCATCCTCACATTTGCTGTTGTAGATACTATGTCTCTCTATCTCATTGAGGGTCTTCTTCTTTTTCACTGACCCTCGACTTTACCAAGCATGATGCCCTTCTTCAGGGACTTGTCCTTCCTGACAATATGTCCAAAGTAGATGAGATGAAGTCTCCCCATACACACTTCTAAGGAGCATTCTGATTGTACTTCTTCCAAAACAGATTTGTTTATTCTTTTTTAGTCCAATGTATACTTAATAATCTTTACCAGTAACATAATTCATCCATTTTACCAACACCAGAATGTATCTGTTCTTCTCCTGTCTTCCTTAATCATTGTCCAGCTTTTGTGAACATATGAGGCAATTGAAAATACCATGGCTTGGGTCAGGTACACCTTCGTCCTCAGAGTGACTTCTTTGCTCTTTAACACTTAAAGAGATAATCTGGCAGCAGTTTGGCCCAGTACTATACATCATTTGATTTTTTTACTGCTTTTTTCATAAGCATTGATTGTGGATCCAGGTAAAATGAAATCTTGGCAATGTCAATCTTTTCTCCATTCATCATGGTGTTTTTTATTGGTCTAATTGTGAGGGTTTTTGTTTTGTTTACATTCAGGTGTAATTCTTACCAAATTCTGTAGTCTTTGATGTTCATCTGTAAATGTTTTAAGTCTTCTTCACTTTCAGCAAGCAAGATTATGTTATCTCTATGCCTCAGGTTACTATGCCACTACTGAAACAACAAAAACCTTTCCCTAGAGTTGATTCTGACTTGTAGCCACCACAACAGACTGGAACTGCCCCTAGTAACCCCATAGCAACCCTATAGGGCAGCATAGAACGATCGCTAGCAATTCTATATTAACCCTATGGGGCAATGTATAACTGCCCTATAAGGTTTCTGAAACTGTAAATCTTTACAGAAGCAGACAGACACATCTTTTTCCCATGGAGTAGATAGTGGTTTTGGACTTCCAGTCTTTCTATTAGCTGAATGTTTAAATACTGTGCCACCAGGAATCCTTTTGTGATGCTTTGTGGTTGTTGTTGTTAAGTGCTGTGAAGTGGTCCAAATCATGGCAACATAGAGTTTCCAAGGAGTGGCTGGTGGGTTTAAACTGCTAGCCTTAAAGTGAGCATTCTAGTGCTTATCCCACAGCATCACACCAGGACTAAATGAATAAAATTTTTCAAAAAGGAGTAGCTTATCACCTGGCTTCATCAATCTTATAAATTATGATAAGAGTTTATTACTTTACATATATATATATATATATATTGTTGTTAGTGTTATCGAGTCAGTTCTAGCTTATAGCAACCCTGTATAGGGTTTCCAAAGGAGCTCTGGTAGCGTAGTTATTATGAATCAGGCTGCTAATCTCATGGTCAGCAGTTCGAAACTACCAGCTGTTCTACGGGAGAAAGATGAGGCTTTCTGCTCCAGTAAAGATTTATAGCCTCGGAAACCCTGTATGGGGTTGCTATGAGTCGAAACCGACTCCACGACACATAACAACAAATAACAATAACATAGGATTTCTAAGCCTATAAATCTACATGAGAACAGAAACCTCATTTTTCCTTCAGAGCTGTTTGTGAGCTAAAACCACCAACTTTGTGATTCTCAGTCCAGTGAGCTAAAACCACCAACTTTGTGATTCTCAGTCCAGTGTGTAACCTACAGAGCCACCCTGTTCCTGTATATGTGTGGGTGTGTATATATTTCATATGTATATATATGGTGGTTGCTATGGGCCTGAACCAATCTGACAGCACTTAACAACTATATATA
>NW_006408641.1:1790269-1798293 GCF_000296735.1 Chrysochloris asiatica
TATATGGTATTGTGGTGGCTCTGTAGGATAAGCACTGGACTACAACATTGGTTTGAACCACAAAGTCAGCCTTCAAATTCACCAGCCACTCCTCAGAAACCCTATACAGGGACGCGATGAGTCAGAGCAGACTCGAATGCACTTAACAACAAGTTTCCTGACCAGTGTCCACATCATCTCGTTCAAATGGAACTTTCCTTTGTAGTAATTATACGTGTAGTGGTCACAGTAGTCGTAGTTGTTCTAGTAATAGGCTTTTGCATGTCTCCCTTATAACTTTCAAAACTTGATTCTCCTCTTTTCTGATTTCTAAGGAGTTTGCTAAATGATATAAACTAATCTGATAATCTAATTTATAATTTTCATAAAATAAATTTATTTTTACTAATTGAAAATGGCTTAATACATTAAACTTAATACATAAATTTATTCCTGTTAAGTGTCTTCAAGTCCGTTTTTACTCATCATGACCCTGTGTAGGGTTTCCAAGGAGCACCATGTGAATTTGAACTGCCTACCTTGCAATTTAGACTGACCTTATGTCCAGTGCTTATCCTATGGCACCACACCAGGACTCTAGTACATAGATTTAGCACTTCAAATACTTGTTTTAAATGAGAATTGACAGTTTCAGCCATTGGGACAAGTGTGGAAGGAGGTATCATGATCTTAACACCTTTTTGTAAAACTATTTATGGATTTTTTTCACTTAAAGGAGCTCTGGCAGCGTAGTGGTTATGAATGAGGCTGTTAGCGTCAAGGTCAGCAGAAGAAAGAGGAGGCTTTCTTCTCCTGTAAAGATTTACAGCCTTGGAAATCCTGTACAGGGTCACTGTGAGTCGGAACCGACTACGGCACATAACAACAACATACATATATGTGAAAAGAATAATATAATGAACCCCTATGTTCTTCTCCCTTATTTATAAATGGTTACCAACATTTTATTCATCTTTTTAAAATCCTTGTGATGTTTGTGGTTATGTGCCATGGAGTCAGTTCTGACTCATAGTGTCCCTGTACAGTGTTTCCGAGGCTGTAAATCTTTACGGAAGTAGAAAGCCTCATCTAGCTCCCACGGAACAGCTGGCAGTTTTGAACTGCTGACCGTGAGATTAGCAGCCTGATTCGTAACCACTATGCTACCAGAGCTCCTTAATGATGGGATAGGCATTCTATAAAGTATCTGTAGAGTAATTTCATATGTAAATTTTCTAATATTTTAGATAACAAAATTCTTGCTATTTTGTTTTTGCTTATGGCAAAGCAAATACTAAATAGTACGTGAACTGTGGCCAACATTTATCCTGAATGAGAAGAGGAACAGAGGAACAGAGGATACTAAAACTAGTAGGAAAGCACTGAAATGAAAGAGACACCTCCCCCCCCCCCCCCCCCCCCAATTCTTCAAAGCTAGTGTTCAAAAACCAAAGGAATAAATCTAACTGGAGCAGAGAGAAGAAATAGTACCGCTATAGGAAATGTGGTCAAAAAGAAGATTGGGTGCTAATTATAGCTAATTTCTGGAAGTATGCTATTTCTGAATATTGTTGTTAAGTGTTGTTGAGTCAGTTCCAATTCATAGTGACCCTGTATAGGATTTCTGAGGCATGACTGGTGAGTTTGAACCGCTGACTCTTTGATTCAAAGAGACCTTGAAGTCGAGTGCTTAGTCTGTGGCCTCGCACCAAGACTCCATTTCTGACTCGCCTGGTTTATATTGAATTTGTATGCAATGAAATGAAGTAGAATGACAGAGTTGTTGTTGTTGTTTTGTGCTGTGGAGTTGGTTCCGACTCACAGCGACCCTGTACAGGGTTTTCAAGGCTGTAAATCTTTACAGGAGCATAAATCCTCCTCTTTCTCCTGCGGAACAGCTGGTAGTTTTGAATTGCGGTTCACAGCCCGATTCGTAACCCCTACACTACCAGAGTGACAGACTAGAATCCATGAAATAAAGTTGAAGAAAGTGACAGCTAGAGATGCAGGTACTTATAGGAGCTATTAGAATAATCAGCAGTTACTGAAGGGCTATCCTGTGATTAAGGGGATAGATTTTGAATGTAGACTTTAAAATGAATTAAAATGTGAGTCAGCACGATTAGTTATCTACTCAAATGTATTGAAGTCTCTGACACATGTAGGTTTTTAACAAATGATTGTGCTTTAGCAATGGCAAGTTACCCTGCCAATGTTATGCAGAGGTTGAGTGACTGTCTGATAAGGACACTTTAATGGAATTCACGTAAGTGATATCTAACAGCAAATGATGGTCTCTAAATTCTAGTTTAATTCTAACAGCATATAATTTTATATCTGAATCAACATAAAGGGATATAATAAACTACAGTTTGAATAGTTCTTTAGTTTAAGAAACCTGTTGGCACATTTTCTGAACCACGCTAGGGAGTGATGTCAGCTTTAACAGAAATTTGTTTCTCATTTCCACCCACCAAGTCTCCTTATGTGATATAAAGCCCTTTTCTCTATGGTTTGAAGGGCCATATGTTGTTACTGAAAATAATTTAGAAATTAAGTTCATTTTGTCTTTTCAGTTGGTAGCACCTTGGTGTACTCCTTTGAGCTGTCTATACATACCAATGACAGTTTTAATGAGCTCTAACATTCATTACAGGAACTGTGTACCCAAGCCATTAACTTGTCACTACCACATACTTGCAAACAACATGTGTAAGCCAGTAGTTTACACCTATCTAATCTCTGATGATATTCAATTTGTAAGGGTGGGAAATATACACACTGATTACTTGTGTTTATGTTTTCCCTTCTTCCCTGTGGATGTTCACTTGGTTTTCCATCATTATTAGTCCTTGATAATTGTCACATTTTTACATTGTGTTCCTTAGTTTTTTCAGATATATTTATAATTGCCTTTATTATCCATGTTTTCAAGATGAATAAATTAAGATTTAAAGCAGTTTAGGTAACACAGCTATTAGGAGGTAGAGTTTGGTGTTGCTGATCTTATAATTCCTCTGAGATCATCTTATATTAAAGTGATTAAAACATGTAGTTTCTTATTTAGAGAAGTGACTAAGACATCGTGGGGTATAAGTATTGTACAATGATCACAGGTCTACGATCCTGTAGCCTTGCTGCTTAGAACCGTGCAGTTAATGTAACTTTCTCAAGTCCTTCCAACCCCATGGCACAGAAGTAGTCTGTGTGCGTGTAGCAGGGAGGGTCTGACAGCAGAAGGCGTAGGGATCCAGAAAGCAGTCTGTGGTAGACATGGTGGGCAAGCCACTTGACTTCTCTCAGTGACCATGACCTCACCCATAAAACAAAGAGGAGAGTTCCTCTTATACCTTCCTTCCAAGGTCATTGTGAGCATCACAAATCTAATTTCTCTAAAACTTGAAACCACTTAAAGTTGTTGACTGAAAATTGATTTTCACCTCACTAGAATATACTAGGAGTCCTGGTGTGGCACTGTGGGTTAACGCACCAGACTGTAAAGCCATTTGAACTGTAAGATCGGCAGTTCAAGATCACCAGATGCTCCTCAGAAACCCTATAGAGGGTCGTCATGGGTCGGAACTGACTCGACAGCACTTCACAACAACAACAACAAGACTGTACTAGAGAAGTCCTGGTATGGCTCTGTAGGATAAGAACTAGACTACTAGCCAAAAGGTCAGTGATTCAAAACCACCAGTACCTACTTGGAAACTACGTTGTTGTTGTTGTTGTTGTTAAGTGCCGTCGAGTCGGTTCCGACCCATAGCGACCCTGTACAGGGTTTCCGAGGGCGTAGGACCACTATAAGTGGGAAATGACTCAATGGCACTTCACAACAAAAATCCAAAATGTCTGATGTTGGGCCAGTCACTCAATAATGCTAGACAGAGCACTGCAATACATCAGCAATAATGATGAACATTTATTGGGCATAGTGTATGTGAATGGCATTGGGCCAAATGTTTTTAATGTATTTTTTACTTAGTCGTCATAACAACCTTATGAATTAATTTTACTGTTCCCTCTTAACAATTAAGGAACTGTGCTCTCAGAGAGTTTAGTAACTTTCCCAACCTCACATAGCAGAGTTGTGGTTGTTGTTTTTGTTGTTAAGTGCCATGGAGTCAGTTCCGACTCATAGCGACCCTGTGCAGGGTTTCCGAGGCTGTAAATCTTTATGGGAGCAGAAATCCTCATCTTTCTCCAGCAGAACCACTGGTAGTTTTGAACTGTTGACCTTGTGATTCAGAGCCCGATTCATAACATAGCATAGCAGAATTAGGGGTAGTTAAGTCATTATACCAGGAGGAATTAAAATGATCTAGAAAGATTTGCTTAGATTGGGCATTGTTGTTGTTGTTAAGAGCTGTCATGTCAGTTCTTACCCATAGTGACCCTGTATAGGGTTTCCAAGGAGCGACTGGTGAGCTTGAACCACTGACCTTGTAGTTCAAATGGCTTTGCAGTCTGATGCATTAGCCCACAGAACCACACCAGGATTGAGCAGAGCATATAAGAAATTTAAAGGCAGAGAAAGGAGGAAAAAAAGCCATTACAATGTCCCTTCCCCACCCTTCTTTTTTAAATGGCTGGCATTTTTCAAGCACCTGTGTGGACTCCCCTTACTCCTTATCTGCTTGTAAATTCCCAATGCTGCTGTCACATTGGAAGGTAGAGCTACTCTTCCTACTAGCCAAAACTATCTATTGTTTAAAGAGCCTGCCATTCACTGAACAAGCTTCAATGCCCATGCCAATCTATTTTCCCACATCACCACACTGTACTCTGCAACTTGTAGTGAGGACCAGTACTCAACCATGGAAAGAGATAGCAATTTTATCCCCAAACTATGTCTTTGTTCATGATGCCAAGTTTTCCTGGAATATCCTATTCTTTTCATACAAAAAGGAAATGTCTGTTTCACTTTATATAACATCAATGCTGTCCTAAAGGCAAACCCTGCTTTCTTAATGATCTCTATTTTTTTTTTTTTAGAAGCTCTCTGCATGATTTTTATGTCTACTTTCTCCTGTAGAACTCTTTAGAAACACTCTCTTCTATTGTTTCTTCAGAATAGAGACGTTACCTTTATGTGATAATTAAGATTTTTGTCAAATTGACTGGGTCAGGATGCTCATTGATTTGGCAGTTGAGATGTAGCTATCGCTCAAGATGTAGTTTGATATGATAAACCAATAATCGAAATAAGGATGGGGTGTTGTTGTTAAGTGCCATCGAGTCAGTTCAAACCCATAGCAGCCCTGTATAGGGTTTCTGAGGAGTGGCTGGTGAGCTTGAACCAGTGACTTTGTGGTTCAAACCGACTTTGCAGACCAGTACATTAACCCACAGCACCTCACCTGGATATACCACCCTTAATCCCACCAACACCCTTATCCAGTTGATGGAGATTCTCAAGGATATGGCATGCAATGCCTTTTATCTTGTAAGATAAAGCAGAGAAGAGTCCATTCAGCTCGTGGGTCTCAGGGACCCGAAAACTGAGTAGTTCTTAATGCCCCGGAGGCTATGCCCAGTGGCTTTGCTGCTGTCATCATGCCACAAAACGAATAGAGTTACACCATAAGCACTATGAATGTTGTTTGGATTATTCTGAGAAAAAGAGAAAGAAGGAAAGTAGAGAGGTTCATGAACATTTGAAGAAGGTCAAAAAGATGATTGGTCTGAAAGCTAAGCTCTACCATAAACAGGGCCATGCTGAGAAAATACAAATGAAAAAGACTATCAAGATGCATGAAAATAGAAACACCAAACCAAAGAATGATGAGAAGACTCCACAAGGTACATTACCTGCCTGTCTGCTGGACAGAGAGAGGCAGTCCTGAGCTAAAGTACTTTTTAATATGATTAAACAAAAATGAAAGGAGAAAGCAGGAAAATGGGAAGTCCCTCTGTCCAAAGTCCATGCCCAGGAAAAGACAGAAGTATTGAAAGTTATTCGGACAGGAAAGAGAAAAAAAACATGGAAAAGGATGGTTACCAAAGTTTGCTTTGTTGGAGATGGCTTTACATGGAAACCACCTAAATATGAAAGATTCATCACACCAGTGGGTTTACGTTTCAAGAAGGCTCATGTAACACATCTTGAACTTAACACTACCTTTTGCTTACTGATTCTTGGTGTGTGAAGAAGAATCCCTCATCCCCAGTCTGTACAACTCTGGGTGTGATCACCAAAGAGACTGTCATTGAAGTGAATGTGAGCGAATTGGGCCTGGTGTAACACAAAGAGGTAAGGTTATTTGGGGAAATATACTCAATTTACCAACAATCCTGAAAACAATGGATGCATAAATGCAGTCTTACTGGTTTGCCAACAGTTTCCTATAAGTCATTCCTTATTGGTGAAGACTCCAGTCAGGAAAATCATGTGTTTCTTAGTACTACCAAATAGCCTTACCCATCTGCAGTCATCAAGAACTATTTATGATGTTATTTTAAAGAAAAACATTTGAATTGTCCAGTTTTACAAACTGGTCTTTATTTTTGCATTCTAAGGGGTTTACATGTTCATAACACTGAGTGATTAAAAGAGCATTGTGGAAATAAACTTTATCACTACCTTTAGTGATGGGTAGGTACTCAAAACAAACAAACAAACAAACAAACAAAACCATAAAGCAGAGAAGGAGGGACTTACTACCACCAAGATAGAAGAGCTCGGAGTAGAGTGTTTCTTTTGTACCTCAGGTCTCTGTACTGTGAAGTTCTTAGATCCAGAAAAAGATTGATGCCAAGACTCATGGAGATCTCCAAGGAATGCTGGGCCTATCGATGCTGAAAGGAGACAAGAACCTTTCTCCAGAGTGAGTGCTCTGAATTTGGAATTCTGGCCTCCTAAATTCTGAGTTGGAGTCCTGGTATGGCTCTGTGGGATAAAATTCTATATTGCAACGTCAGTTTGAACCACAAGGTTGGTGGTTTGAGCTCACCAACCGCTTCTTGGAAACCTTATACAAGGTCACTATAAGTCAGAATCAACTTAATGGCACTTAACAACAAACAACTGTGAGAGGAGTCTGGTGTGGCATTGTGGGATAAAGTGCTGGACTAAAAAGTTGGTTTGAACCACAGTGTCAGTGTTTCCAATCCACCAGTCGCACCTTGGGGAACCTATACAAGGTTGCTATGGCTTGGATCTGACTCGACAGCACTAAACAACAACACCAACATAATTAATAATTTGTTTTTACAAATTCCCTTAATTTTTGTTTATCTGATAATGTCTTAATTTTGTAATTGTATTTGAGGGACTTCTTTGCTGGATATATATTTCTTGCCATTCTTTTCTTTTTGCCAGAGTTCTGTATATGTCATACCATTGCCTTCGTTCCTGCATGGTTTGCCAAGAATCAGAGACTATTAATATTTTTCATTCATATGCATTTTTTTCCCTATTCCTAAGATTCTTCCAGGTTTCTTTCCATGTCTTTGTCTTTTAAAAAATTGCGTATATTTTATTCTAGTAATTTTGTTTCTTTCTGAATGTATCCTGTTTGGGCTTCTTTGAACTTCTTGAATGCATGTTTTTCTCATGTTTCATTGATATTACGGCAGTTTTGTTCCAACAAATCTTCCATTGTTTTCTGTGTGCTTTTGTGTCTTCCTGTTATAGAATTTTGATCATGCATAAGTGAATCTTCTTGATGGTGTCTCACTTAATGATTAGGTTTTCCTCTTGTTTTGTTTTCATTCCTTTTTCTGGTGGTTCATGTAGCAGATTATTAGATATTTGTCTTCAGTCTCACTAATTCATGTAGAGTAATGGTTGAATAGAGGGCTGGTTACGTTGGTGTTGGTCACCCTGTATTATTGATCAGGTGTAGTAGGAGTGGGTATAGCCTTTGCTCACTGGGTAGGACTGGGAGGAGGTGCAGGTATGGTTAGACAGTGCTAATGTGGTTGCCTGTTGGGACAAAAGGTATTTCCAAAACAAACAAGGAAATATAAAATCAGTTAAATAAATAATAAATAAAAACACCAATAATAAATGAAAATAATAAGAATAAAAACAAAATAAA
>NW_006408641.1:1802443-1812393 GCF_000296735.1 Chrysochloris asiatica
GTTCTCTCCTAATCCTATCAATCCTGGTACAATCAAGATAAGCTTTCTCAAGATGGCGGCTCCTGGAACAGCTGAGTGTCTTGATCCAGAAAATAATGAATTTCTGGATTCTCCTGCAAATTCCCCAGCTATAAACCCTCCGAACCTCCAAACATACCTTTATATTTGTTAAAGAGTTCCAGCACCAACTCATGAGTCCTTTTGACCTGGTATTCCATGTTGTTGTTGACCGAGCTCCTCACTACACATCTACCTGATCCGCCATCTTCAAGGAAGGCCTGGTAGTGTAGTAGATATAATTTTGTATGTGAATTCTAAAATGGATCCTTACAGTCTTAGATGAAATATAAATTGTTGAGGACATTATTTTTCCTTTCAAAAATTGAAAATAAGGAAATCTCTCCATTAGTTTAGCTTAGCAAAAACCCGAAATTATAGAGTTTCCAAGAAGCGACTGGTGTATTTTCTTATCCTATAGAGCCATGAAACAGGCTGCTACCCTTAGGGTCAGCAGTTAAAAAATACCAGCCATTCCATGGGAGAAAGATGAAGCTTTCTGCTCCCGTAAAGATTTATAGCCTCAGAAACCCTGTACAGGGTTCTTATGAGTTGGAACCGACTCCATGACACATAATAACAACAACAACATTGAGCCACACCGGTTGTGGAATGATTACTAAAAGGTAAATCCCATATTTTAAAAACTAACATTGTTATTCCACAATTTCTGAGGAAAGTTTTAAGAAGTAGAAATATTTATCTGTGTTTTGAGCCCTGGAATATTTGCTTGTGTCTTGGACCTAACTGAGCAAACCAAATCTCTGGAACTTGACAACTTTCTGGGAATCCAAGAAGCTGTTGTAGATTTCCTGTGCCAGGGGGGCAGATGGATTCTGCTGTAGTCCAGCATTACCCAAATCCAGATAGGCCATAAAAGAGAGAGAGAGAGAGAGAGAGACAAAAGCAAACATGAAACTTTTTAAGTAGAAAAAAAAAAATGGTATCGGGTAATGTGTCTTCTTAGAGCTATCCTAGATAATAAAACCTGCAACAATGTGCAGATATCCATTGAGGATGATCCAAGTCATCAGGCAGAAAATGTGGCTAAACTGAGAACACAGCTTCTCTTCATGAAAACCAATGGAATTTGCATGTTCTGAACTTTATTTTCTCACTCACTTTTTTAAAGATTAGATTTCTTTATATTAGCCATTCTTTTCCCTTTCTTTGGTTTTTCACATCTCGCAAAATGATGTGAAAAATACAGTGAATATCCTACAAAGCCAAAGCCATGTAGGGATTTTATAGAGTCTTCTTCACTTTACTTTAAGGTAGTTGAATGTGGCGCCAGTTCTAATTTGTCCTTGATTGAATAATGTCAAATCCAGTGCGTGACTAATTATAATTGTTCTTTCTGTTTTGTTTGGGCTGAAGTGGATCCATATCTCTCCAGTGGTATCACCAGCCCTGTTTCAAAGTTTAAAGAATTTAAGTAAGAGGATGACGGATTTTTTTTAAGGTCACACAGGTAGAAGCAGAATTAGATTTAAAAATCAACAGATTGCTTCTTATTTTTATTATAAATTTTATTAGAATATGTAGGTGGACTTTCTGACCTTCTATAATGAAATTTTCTGATTATGGATTTATTTATTTTATGAAATTCAAAAGGTCAGTTCTAAAGGAAGAAGACAACAGCAGTGATTGGTAATCAGTGCCTGGGAATTTGCTTTCATCTTGTCCCATGTTAATTTCATCTCCATCATCTTTTCTTTATTTTCTCCAAGTTTTCCAAATATGTCTTTGACATTACTTCTTTCAGGGACACTATAAGTCAGAAACTACTTAATGGCACTTAACAACAACAAAGTCACTTTGGTATACCTCTGCTTCATCCTTACATTTTACTGCTATGATTGTATATAGAGCACATTTTTGAAACCCCTTTTTAAAAACTAAGATTTTTAAAAATTATTATTTGTAATTTTTCCAGAAAGAATATCTAGACTTCTACAAATTGGTCAGTATCAGTGATAACCTCTTCCTTTGAGTCCTCAGAATAATGTTTTATTTCGCTTGTTTGTTTTTATAAATATTGATTTTTCTCCCCCTGATTTGTCTTTGGAGGAAGGATTGCATATCTCAACTCAGGGTTTATTTTTCTTGACTTTATGTTTTCCAGGATCCACAGATATAACATATGGAATTTCCTAGTTCCAAGATGTAACAGGTGGCATTTCCTAGCTCCTAGTTCAGTTCAATGTCTTATCATATTCCAGCAAATGCATTTCTATGAGACATGGAATTTTGTCTTTTCTCATCTATATCTTACCTTTCTGATATTCTAAATATATGGAGTACATGAAAAAATTACATTGCATTATCAACCATATCCAGTTTAGAAAGTTTCTTTTGCTTATGCTCAAGCCTTTAACACTTTAAGTGTAGGGGTTACACACATGGGATGTGTCTCACCATTGTCTTGCCAATCCATCACTTACATTGAGGTATTTTCTGGAAGTTGACATCAATGATGGATGTTGTAATAATGATACTGTGGGGGCAGATGAGAGTTGGAAAGTCAAGTACAAGTGTCCTTAATGAGTATACCTAAGCAGCCAACAGATGCCTAGTCTGTCTAATCCACAGCAAATGTTAGATCCAAGGGGAAGACAATGATGGCAGGATATATATATATTTTTTAAGTTTTATTGTGAATTATGTGACAGTTTACATGGGAGAACATCAGTTTTACATTCATCCTATCATATATTGTTTCATTGCCAACGTTACAATCCCCTGCACGCATCACCAATCAATGAAAGGGTACATCCTATAAGCCTGCTTCCCTGGCCCCAATCATCAGTACACAGCCCCTCTTCCTCCCTGGGTCCTGAGTCCCCAGCTGCTCCATCTGTCCACATCATCATCTCTGCCTCCATCTCTGGGAACGCTGCCTCTCTGGGTAGAGTTCCGCTTTCCACTCTTCTCCCTTCATGGTTCCAAGGACCTCTGCTCCCAGCCTGTAAAGTTAATCACTCCCCTCCTTGCCACAAAATATCTACTTTTACATTTACAACCTTCATAATTAGTCCTGGTAACAATTATTCACCCTTGTATCACAAGAGACCTGTCTGCATTTCCTTTAATCAGTCCCGCCTAGACAGATTGGATACTACTCCGTGGAGATTCTCCCTTCCTCCACTCCCTCTGGATCTAGGTTCCCTCTTGAATGCTTATAAGCCAGTCACTTCTTGCCTTTGTACCCCACCCCACCCCTCCACCCCCCATTTTGGGTAGCCAATGTCCAAGTTGTCCATCCCTGTCTACTCTGTGTATGGAGGGGGTGGAAATGATCCTTGTTGTATAGATTTGTTCCCTCTTTTGACCTACTGCATCCATAGGTGTAGATCAAGTTCATCAAATTGTATCAGATTACTCTTTTTTTTTATCTTCTTTCTTCTTCTAGTTGAACTCCGATCCCCCAGTCATTGAGGCTAGGTCAAATGGGTATTATCTGCAAGTATGGGTGCTCTTGTGGATATGTCCTCTCTTCTTATCCACTGGACACTTCACTCTCCACTCCAGTCCTCCATGGCTATGTCACTGATTCTGGGCCCAAGAGTCCCTAGGTCTTGTCACACTGTTGGCCAACCAGGTCTCCACCTGGGTTCACAGGAGTCTATTGAACATTGTAGGGCTTAGCTCACAGCCTCATAGCTGTTTTTCCCTCACTTCCCCTTGTTGGTAGTGAACGTGGTCACCCATCAGAGCGTGTATTCCCATTGAGTCTTAGTCTTGGAAGGGGGTTTACTTTGAGGGGATCCGACCCCTTGCCTTGATGTCTCCTGGGTGGGTAACTTGCTTGTTCTTGTAGTAATAGGTCGGTCTGCCTCTATTGTTTTATATTTTTCCTGTCAGTTTTTCTTCCAAGAGGTAGCCTCTGTTCTTCTAGCCACTCCAGGCTGGTCTGCCCATCCTCTCATGGGGAAATTTCCCACCTCTGAAGATTCTGGATGCTGTTTAGGATTCCACCTATAGTCTTATGTATTGCAGAGGCTCCACAGGTAGCCTCTGGGCACATTGTAGCCCCATTTTAGGTATTCCAATCAGTTATAGGCTAAAAATGGACTTAGAAGCTTTCTATGGTGATATTTCTGGCTTTTCATTTCTCTCGCCTTCCAGTGTCTATTTTATAATGTAATGCAAGGAGTACCAGTAGACAGCCAAGCATCTTAACATTATTTCCCCCCTTTTCGCTATTCCAATCATGTCTCAATCCACGTACCCTAGAGCCCTGTTGTTCCTAGGTTGTGCATACATCATTATTTACCTCTGTCCCACTTAACCCATGCATACCTGCCTATTTTTTCTCCCCTCCGCTTTGTTCTTCCATTCCCCTCTCCCTTTTTGTGTATTGCCCACCCTCCCCAGCACCCAAACTATCCTGTGTCTATTCCCTTCCCTGTGCTCTACCTTTACGTCCCTCCCCTCATCCTACCCCCAACATCCCAGCAATCACCAAAGAATCCTCCCCCCTCTTTAGTATGTGTTCTTTTCTTAGTCTTTAACAGTAGTGGTCCTATGCAGTATTTCTCCTTTTGTGACTGACTAGTTTCAGTCAACATAATGTCCTCAAGGTTCAAACTCACCAGCTGCTTTTTGGTAGCCCTATACAGCTGCTATGAGTCAGAACCAACTGGATGGGAATTAATAACAACAGCAACAACAATCTTACCTTGTTTTTGTTTTTTAAGTACCGTCGACTCTGTTCCAACTCATAGGTTTTCTGAGGAGCAACTTGTGGATTTGAACTGCTGACCTGGCAATTAACAGTCCAGTGATTATTCTACAGTACCACAGCAGGACTCGATACTAAGTTTTCTTGTCTCTTTTGGCAGTATTAAAATGAGATCACTAATTTGAATTGAATTTGATGGTAAAAACAGAGGAGCAGCTGGTGAGCTTGAACCGTCGACTTTACAGTTCAAATTGACTTTTCAATCCAGAGCATTAACCCACAGCGCCACACCAAGAGCCCAGACCAGTTTAGAAGGGTGCAAAACTGGCATGGAGTCAGTTGGTGTGGTGCCATAGGATAAGCACTCGACGTCAAGCTCAGTGTGAACCAGGTCAGTGGTTCAAACTCAGCAGCTGCTCCTCGGAAACACTATAGAGGGTCACTATGAGTCGGCTCCTACTCAACAGCGCTTAGCAACAACTTCACAATGGGGAGAGGAGAATCAAAATCCACAGCACAAAGCTGATTCTTATGAGGCAGAGATCAGACATTCCTGTACCATCCAAGGTTCTTACCAATTCTGACATTAACTCTCCTTCCCATTGCACTCTCTGCTTCACTTCTGGGTTCAATAATCTGTTGGAATTGTCACACAGAACTCATAAACAAT
Source organism: Chrysochloris asiatica (assembly GCF_000296735.1). Taxonomy (NCBI): domain Eukaryota; kingdom Metazoa; phylum Chordata; class Mammalia; order Afrosoricida; family Chrysochloridae; genus Chrysochloris; species Chrysochloris asiatica. Next base: position 1,807,855 of record NW_006408641.1, read on the forward strand.
ACTCATGATTATGGTGTTTATGAGGGAAGTTATCAAGTTACATTTTAGATCAGAAATGCTCAGGATACGATTCTTCAGTCAGGAAAGCTTCTTCTCAATCATGCTTGTCTATATCCCTGTCTGTGATTCTTGGCTTCTCAGCTACTTGGCCCCGTGGCCTCAGCCCTACTTGGGTAAGTGTTTTAGTCCTGCTGATAAATGCCCCATAGTCACTACATTCTTTCAGTCAGCCTGAGTCCAAAGGCACTAAGCTCTAACTCTGTGGGTTGACAAAGCTACCATAGCCCCATTAAGTGCTTGATGATAACCCACTCTGTCAACAACCTTCCTTCCTTTCTCATAGCATGGGCCTGGAAGCCCACTGCTCTGTCTTGTGCCCTTGGTCCTACTGCCTCTACCACATATCTGCGATGTCTCTTACTATCTCTGTTGCCATAGCTTTCTGTTTCCTGGATTGAAGGGTTCGTTACAGGGATCTTATGATCCAAAGAATATATTCCACTCCTGGGTCTTTCTTGATGATAATAAGATTCCTCTGTTCTGTTTTGGAGATGGTTCGTTTTAAACCTGTTGTTCCTAAGTGCCACTGAGTCACTTTCAACTCATAGCTACCCTGTGTAGAGTTTCTGAGGAGTGGCTGGTGTGTTGAACAACTGGCTTTGCAGGTCAAATGGACCTTGTGGTCCAGTGCTTATCTTACAGTGCCATACTGCAAAACAGACCAGTCCCCATGTTAAGGTTATGTTTGCCGAATTTGCATGATCTTATTCCTGGTGTGGTGCTGAAGGATCAGCACTTGACTATGAACCACGAGGTCGACAGTTCACACCCACCAGCTGTTCCTTGGAAACCCTATACAGGATTGCTATGAGTTGGAACTGCCTTGACACTTAACAACAGCAACAACCCTAAAGGGACTAAGTATATCATTTACATTGTTAGCAACTTATCCAGTTCCTTTAGTGTGTCACTAACATCTCATATTTGTCTAGTTCTAACCAGCAATTTGGTGGGAGATACAAAGACATGTCTTATATTAGTAATTCATGGCACTGCAAAGGGCACATCAGTAAAGGTGAATGTTTGTATTATTCTTAATCCTCCAGTTAAGGATGTAAATGTTCTGTTGTTGTTAAGTACTATGGAGTTGGTTAGGACCCGTAATTGGTTACAACTGTAAAGGGTTTTGAGGATTGGCTGATGTTTTTGAACCACAGACACTCTGGTTAGCAGTCCAGTGTTTATTGTAAAGCTCTACACCAGGACTCCTATAGATGTTTGTTGTTGTTGTTGTTAAGTACCGTCAAGTTGATTCTGACCCATAGTGACCCTGTGTAGGGTTTCCAAGGAGCAGCTGGTGAGCTTGAACCGCCCACCTTGCAGTTCAAACGGGTTTGCAGTCTGGCACATTAACCCACAGCAACACACCTGGAATCCTATAGATGTTTAGGGGAGGTGCGTAATGGTTACGAATCGGACTGTGAACCGCAAAGTCAGCAGTTCAAAACTACCAGCTGTTCCATGGGAGAAAGATGAAGCATTCTGCTCCCGTAAAGATTTACAGTCTCGGAAACCCTGTACAGGGTCTCTATGAGTCGGAACCGACTCCATGGCACATAACAACAACAATATTATATAATATCGTAACTTTCATTCAACAAGTTGCAGCTGAGCTGGAGTCAGAATGAAGTCATGCTTTCAAATGCTATGCAATACTGTGATGAGCGTTAGGTAAATGGATTTGAGAGTCTTCTATAAAGTCCATATTGAAGCTTTGGAAGTGGATTTAGAGTATTAATTGGCTATAGAAAAAAGGAAAAAAGAGATCTATATATTACATTGAGGAACCAACCTCCCACAAGAAGTAGGAATGCAAAAACGGAGCCAGTAAAAATAAGAGGAAAACCTGTAAATGGTCAGAATGTTTGAAAGAGGGTATCGTAAATTGTGACAAGTAATCCAAGAATTAAAGCAGGATGGTAACTCATGTAATTCAGATGAATTTAACTCCTTGCAATTTACTAAGAGTGTTTGATATAAGCAGAACCCCTGGTGTGGTGCTGTAGGGTAAACACTTGACTGCTGTCCACAAGGTTAGCAATTCAAACCCACCAGCCACTCCTTGGAAACCTTGTAAAGAGTCCTTATTAGTCAGAACTGACTCGATGGCTCTTAACAACAACCACATACGTATTGTAATGGTTGGGATTTCATATAAACTTAACTTGTCCAGGATTCTTAGTAATTCAACAGGCAGTTGAAATATAGTTATTCCCCCATGATGATATTTAATCAATTGTATGATGAAATTAGCTATGAGCAACCAATCAGTTTAAAGGAAGTTTCCTCAGGGTATGTGGAATTTTACAATTTATTATTCCTCAGGGTGTGAGGAATAATAATAATTTAACAACATATTGCTTACAATATGTTGTTAGATGCCACAGAATCGATTTTGCATCATAGTGACCCTTTGGAGAATTTCTGAGGAGCAGCTGATGGGTTTGAACCACTGACTTTGTGGTTAGCAGTCCAGTACCAGGAGTCCCAATATGTTAGAGACTCAGAAAAAGCTTGTTTGTTGTCTTCTGGGTCTGGGTCTTGCATCTTACTTGTCCTTGAACCTTCAGTTGTTTGAACCTGAGCCAATTTTACCTGCCAGTCCTGGGAGTGGCAGTCTGCCGTTTTATCTGCTTGACCTGCCTACCTCCCTCTGACCTGACAATCTGGTTCATCCAACCCAAGAATTTGGGACGCTCACCCCTACAAATGTGTGAATCATTTGCTTGATACAAACTTCTCTTTATATATACATATATAATTGCTTCTCTATAGAACCCAGCCTAAGACACATATATCAATCAATAAAAGAAAGGCAGATCATGTAAAATATGTATGGCTTTGTCTGCTTGTTTGTATGTAGACTGAAAGCATTTTAAGGAAATTGTTTCTCCTTTTATGATTATACCATTTTGTTAGATGATAGAATCTAAACTATTAGTTTCCAAATTATAGTTATGATGTATGAACTTTATGGGGTGGAGGAGGCATTATTTTACAATTTGTTCTTCAAGGACCTGAAAGACTCACTTAGAGCATGATTAAGAGGATAGTCTACGGCAAAATCTATGCTTTGACTCATAGTGACACTGTATAGTTCTTCCAAGGCTTTAAATCTTTGCAGAACCAGAAAACCTCATTTTTCTCTCATAGAGCAACTGGTGGGCTCGAACCTTGACCTTGTGGTTTGTAGTCCCTTGCTTGTCCTATGGCGCCATCACACTCCCCACATATATATGTGTGTATACATATGATGTAATGCTGTGGGATAAAGTACTGGAGGGAAAGCTTGGTTTGAACAACAAGGTCAGTTATTCAAACTCACCAGCTGCTCCTTGGAAACCCTATACACAGGGTTTGCTATGAGTTGGAATCTATTCAATGGCACTAAACAACAACAATATATATAAATATCTTTTCTTTTTATTATGAAAAATTTCCAGCATATGAAATTGAGAGAAGTCCAGGTGTCTACTTAAACTCAAAGACCTTCTACACCTCCACCTATCCTCATTTGGTCTAAAGGAGCCAAATCCCTCCAGATCAGGATTTCATTGCTACCCTGAGTGTCAGCTGATTTCAGGCTGATTCAGACAGTGGAGGGTATTCATGGGAGATCTTAAGTTGAGCTTCTCCAGCGGTCTTGTGCCCTCCTGTCACTATTTTCAGCCTCAAATAACATGCTATCATATGGCAAATTTTTACTTATCATTTTTTCTTTTGCTCAAAAAAAATCAGACATCATATTTTACCCATACATAACTTCACTATGCACATGGGGAAAATATAGACATTGTTGTCTTAACTAAAACCTTATCGTATCAAACCAAATTAGCAATAATTCCTTAATGCCATGTTCTTTTATTAATAAATGTTCTAAAAATATCTTTATCATTGATTTATTCAAATCAGGTTCCAATTTTGAGCTCCATATTTATGTATATGTATGCATGGCTCATGCAGGATTTGAAACATAGGGTGGGGCTTCAGAAAGTTCCTGGAAAATGAAATAAAGGATAATGGATTTTTTCCCATGAACTTTTTGAAGTTCCTTTGCATTTATAAAAAATTATTATTTGTTGCTATCTGAAATATAAATTTAACTGGAGGTTTTAAATTTTTATTTGGTAAAATTTTATTTGGTACATTTATTTCACTTGGTTGGTATGTTTTTATAAGTCAAAAATATTTGGCAAATTCTGTCTTACTTGCTATTGTTGTTTTTGTTAAGTACCATGGAGTCGGTTCCGACTCATAGTGACCCTGCACAGGGTTTCCGAGGCTGTTAATCTTTACAGGAGCAGAACGCCTCATCTTTCTCCTGTGGAGCCACTGGTAGCTTCAATCTACCGACCTTGAGGTTAGCATCCCGATTCGTAACCACTGGTAGCGTAGTGGTTACGAATCGGGCTGCGAACCTTAAGGTTAGCGGTTCGAAACTACCAGCCGCTCCGCGGGAGAAAGATGAGGCTTTCTACT
>NW_006408641.1:1812493-1813365 GCF_000296735.1 Chrysochloris asiatica
AATAAATGAAAATAATAAGAATAAAAACAAAATAAAAAATTAAAAAATAGAAGAAAAGAAAGGAAACCAGAGAAAGAAAAAAAAAAAAAAAATAGAAGAGGTGAGAGGAAATGAATGGGAGTAAAATAACAGAAAGGAGGAAGCTAGGTAAGGACAAGACAACTGGGTTATGTTCCTGCCTACTAAAATAGGCAGTGTGGGGCATGGTGCCTGGTCCTGGAAGTTCCCACTGGCTCATAGGGTGACAGAGGTGGCATGGCTCACCAGCACGGTGTTTTCAGCTAGTGCAAAGAAGCAGAGAATGCATGCCTCCTGCATTTCCAAATCCATGAATATGCACATCCTACCTCAGGTGGAGCAGGAATGGCACCTTGGATGTGTCACCTACTGCTCTATGTATAGTGCTAGGGACTAGCCCCACTTCTGGTCACTAGGAGAGTGTGAGGAACATTAGGAAAGTGAACTCAGGTCACTTAATTCAGGTATGTGCACTTGTGTGGTCTTGAACAAATGGAGTCTATCATCAAGTTGCTGCCCTGATGGGAATACTGCTTGCAGAATTTTCAAGATGGCCAAGCTGTGTCTGGACAACTAGCAATTCACTGTCCTGATTATCTCATTTTTCAATGTTTTTGTCCAGTGTTTCCACTTTTCTGGTGTGTCCTCTAAAGCTCAGAGTTCCAGGTTTATCATCTGTACCTGCTGCCTATGGCTTTTTGTTTCTTTGTTATTTATGGTCTGGGTAGCTTGTTTGCCTTATCTGTCTTCCTGTCTTGGTTGTTGTTGTTGTTGTCAGGTGCCATCGAGTCAGAACCGACTCATAGCGACCCCATGCACAGCAGAACAAAACAATGTTCGATCCTGGGCCAACC
>NW_006408641.1:1817137-1827039 GCF_000296735.1 Chrysochloris asiatica
GCCGCTCCGCGGGAGAAAGATGAGGCTTTCTACTCCCGTAAGGATTTACACCCTTGGAAACCCTGTACAGGGTCGCTATGGGTCGGAATCGACTCAACAGCACTTAACAACAACAACAATGCTACTAGAGCTCCTTTACTTGCTATTGTTGTTGTTGTTGTTATGTGCTGTGGAGTCTGTTCCGACTCATAGCGACCCTGTACAGGGTTTCCGAGGCTATAAATCTTTACGGGAACAGAAAGCCTTCTCTTTCTCCTGCCAAACAGCTGGTAGTTTTGAACTGCTGAACCTGAGGTTCGCAGCCTGATTCGTAACCTCTACGCTGCCAGAGCTCCTTTCCTTGCTATTAGTGAATGGTATATGGCACAGGCAAGATCTTCTCAAGATTGCCTTAAAATGAACGATGATGAATAGTCAATGAACAAAAGAATGAACAAGATAGTAAAGAGTGCCATGAAAGAAGCAAAATATGATCTGTTTTGATTTAAATATGATCTGTCTAGGAGATGGGGTCTGATACACAGTGAGTATTTAAGAAACACATATCACAGCAAGTGATTTTCACTTGTCAAAATAATGGTAAGCATCATTATAGTTGCACACCTTCAGAAAGAGTTATTTTAAGAAGGAGTTATAGATATGAAATTCCCAAGATTGGGACAAATGTAATTTTTTTTTTCTGGACTTTGTTTCTGTTCTTGACATGTCTTGAGTGAAAAGAGAGGGCATTTTGAGATAAAGTCAAAGAGGTGGACTGATGTCATATTAGATGATACATTTTAGGTCATGAAATGGAATTTCAGTTGTATTACAAGTATGATGAAAGACCACTGGAGAACTTAAGTCGAAGAATGGCGTGAACTGATTTATTGTTTAAGATCATCAATTGGACTGCAGAAGATTATCGCAGGGCAAGCTTTAGCCTGGTCAGGTGGCAGTGGAATGAGAAAGGACAGTGCCAGCAGTAAGGTGAGTTTGGATCAGAGATGGTTGTGTGAGAACGGGGCAGAAATGGAGCTTTCCCTACTAGAATTGTAGCAGTAGAGATGGCGATAAATAGATGGTTTCGGAAAACTGCTTGGACAAATAAGTACAACAATTCTTTGAGCTATGTTTAGTTTTTTCTTTATGTTTCTGATGGCATCATGGGAGCACTTCTATTACAGCATCTATGGTTCCGTATCAAAATGTCCTGGTTTTGTTTTCTCCCCTACTGGACTGTAAGCTCCTTGAAGACAGAAACAATGTCTTCTCCAGGCATACGTCATGTCCACATGCTGTCACAGCATCTTGCTTATATTTAGTGCTCAGTGCGTACTGTGGAGCTGAATGAATTCAATGGGACTTTAATTTTACAATATTCTTCAGTGCATCTGCTCCTACAACTCTGTTAATTAAAAGGAAAGAAGCATTAGGCAAAAATCTGAAATATATGATGTATAATTATGATGCTTATGAAAGCTTTAAGAACTACTCTTTTTTCAACCTTTAGAGGCTACACTTGGGAAATACCTTTATTAGCTGTGTGGGGTCATAGCAAAAAGAATCAAACATGGAACTTTTTAGCCTTTTGTGAGAAACCAGACGTTGCTTTCTCAGATTATCAAATGTTATGAGTGATAAGTAAATTATTTTCTTCTTTGCTCCCTTTGCAGTTGAGCTACCCATGTTTTTCTTTAAGGAGAATATAGTCTATGATTATTTAACACCTATAAGTTAATGAAAACAGTTTAAAAAATGTCAGAAAAAAACAAAAAGTAATACACAGAGCTACTACATTCTGCTTGTCTGCAGGTAGGTGCTCTTAAAATAATGAGACACACAAACACATGTTCACACATACAAACACATTTATGTACACACACACACAGACTTATTCTCCTGTACATCAGTTGTAACAGCCTTTTAGCAGTTTATGACAAAAAACATGTAGTTTCTTTACTCTAAAATATTATGTTAATTAATAGTTTGCTTAATAACTTGTTAAATTTTTGTTTGCTCCTTTAGACTATGACTTGCATAAGGGAGTAATCATAATTATTTTGTTATGTTTTGTATCCTTCCATGGAGATCTGTGGCTCTGCAGGAGAAGCACTGGATTGCTCTTCACAAGGTCAGCAGTTTGAACCCAACAACTGCTCTACAGGGGACAGATAAGACTTTCTGCTCCCATAAAGATGTACAGCTGAAACAACTCTATACAGGGTTGCTGTGAGTTGGAACTGACTGAATAGCAGTTGACAACAATTATACGAGCTTGAAACTTCTTACTGTTTTAGCTATCTTTGAGTCAGTTCCTACTCATAGCAACCCTCTAGGCAGCAGAAGGAAACAGTGCTTGGCTCTGCACCTTCTTCACAGTTGTTATGTTTGAGCCCACGGTTGCAGCCACTATGTTAGCCCAACTCACTGAAGATCTTCCTCCATTTGACCAAATATGATGTCATTTTCCAGGGACTGTTTTCTCCTGATTGTACATCCCAAATACATCAGTCAGTCTTGCCATTTTCGCTTTTAAGTAGCATACTGCTCATACTTTTTCCAAGACAGATTTATCTGTCCTTCTGACAGCCCCTAGTCCTTTGAATATTCTTCCCTAAAACCATAGTTCGAATTAATTAATTCTATTTAGGTTTCCATTATTTCCAACTTCATTTGCACATGAGGTGATTGAAAACACCAGGGTGATTGAAAACACCATGGTCAGGTGCACATTAGTATTCAGAGAGATACTGTTGCTCTTTAACACTTTAAATAATTATTAAAGTTTAAATGGAGTCCTGGTGTGGTGCTAGAGGTTAATGCGCTGGACTGCAAAGTTAGTTTGAACTGCAAGGTCAGCAGTTCAAGCTCACCAATTGCTCCTCAGAAACCCTATATAGGAACTCTATGGGCCGGTACCAACTCGATGGCACTTCACAATGACAACAACAATAAAAGTGTAAATAGTGCATTCGTTGTTGTCATTAATGTCATCGAGCTGGTTCCGACCTATAGTGACCCTGTATAGCATTTTCAAGGGGCAGCTGGTGAGTTGAACCACCAACCTTGCAGTTCATACAGACTTTGCAGTCCAACACATTAACTAACAGTGCCACACCCATACTTGCTTTTGTTTGTTGACTGCTGCGTCCATGAGTGTTGATTGAGGATCCAAGGAAAATGAAATACTTGATAACTTCAATCTTCTCTCCATTTGTCATGTTGTTTATTGGTCTAGTTGTGAGGATGTTTGTTTTCTTTACATTGAGTTGTAATCCATACTGATAGCTGGATTTGATCTTCATCAGTAAGCACTTGAAGTCCTCTTCACTTTCAGTGAGCAAGGTTGTGTCATCTGCATATTGCAGGTTGCTAATGAGCCGTCCTCCAATCCTGATGCCATGCTCTCCTTCATATAGTCCAACTTCTCAAATTATTTCTTTAGCATACAGATTGAATGAGTATGGTGAAGGATAAAACCCTGCCACACGTCTCTTATGATTTTAAACCTTCGTGTCCTGGTGTTGCACTGTAGGATAACCACTGGATTGCTTACTACATGGTCAGCTGTTGAAACCCACCAGCTGCTCCTTGTTAAGTACCATCAAGTAGGTCCCAACTCCCAATTCACAGTGACCTTGTACAGGCTTCCTAAACTTGTAAATCTCTACAGAAGCAGAAAGCCTCATTTTTTATTTCTATGAAGCACCTCGTTAGCTCGGTCCACTGACCTTGTGGAGGCATAGCACTCCTGTAAATTGGTCTGTTGTTGTTGTTAAGTGTTGTCGAGTTATTTCCAACTCATAGTGACCCTTTGTAGGGTTTCTAAGGAGCAGTTGGTGTGTTGAGGAAGGTACAAAGAGTCCTGGTTGTAATTGTTGTTTTGTTGTTAAATGCTGTCGAGTTGATTGAGACTCATAGTAAACCTGAATAGGAATTCTGAGGAGCAGCTGGTGAGTTTGAACTGCTGACCTTGCTGTTCAAACTGACCTTGCAGACCAGCGTATTAACCAACAGCACCATACCTGAACTCCTGGTTATAGTGTTGGTGGTCTATGGCAGTGTGCCGTGGTGTAGGATCCCACTCATAGTGACCCTGAATAGGGTTTCCAAGGCTATAAATCTTTACAGGAGTAGAAAACCTCATCTTTCTCCTGAGGAACGGCTGGTAGTTTCCAACTGTTCACCTTGAGGTTAGCAGTCTGACTTGTAAGCTGTACACTACCAGATGTCCTTTCTACTTATAATAGTACCCATAAATTATAACACCCTTGGGACAAAACTTCATTTAAACTCTAGGGTAACTCAACATAATACATCATGTCTTTGGGATAACACTGAGAATACTATTTAGGAAATAACAGTATTCATTGTATGATCATTTATCTTAGAACTTTAATTAATACAAATTCTCATTTGGTAAATGTATCAGAATTTATGTTACCCAGTAGAACTACTCTTGAATTTTTGACCAACCTTTCATAATTTTATGTTAACTCTCATTTGTTATAAAACATTCTCTACTCTTTCCTGAAGCCAGGTTATTATCACATCCAAGTTCATTGTTACTTTATTCCCTATAGGCAAGATCTTGAGGACCTGACTTGAGTATTTCTCTGTTGTAGTTGTTGTTGAGTGTCGTTGAGTCGTTTCTGACTCATGACAATCCTTGTTGTTGTTGTTATGTGCCGTGGAGTTGGTTCCAACTCATAGCGACCCTGAACAGGGTTTCTGAGGCTGTAAATCTTCACGGGAGTAGAAAGCCTCATCTTTCTCCCGTGGAACAGCGTGTAGTTTTGAACCGCTGATCATGAGATTAGCAGCACGATTTGTAACTACTACGCTACCAGAGCGCCTCATGTAGGGTTTTTTGAGGCTTTAAATCTTTTCAGGAGCAGAAATCCTCATATCTCTCTAGTGGAGTGGCTGGTGGGCTCAAACTGCTGACTTTGTGGTTCACAGTGCAGTGCTATCATATCCTCTTTGTCCAGCAATATCCTCTTCTGAGTCCTGTCACTCTTTTAGTTACGTTGTTTTTGCAAATCCTCTACCTTTTATTACAGTGCCTGAAAAAGTGTAGACACTCAAGTCCTTTTTTTTAAAATTGGGTGAAGAAATATGACTTGTGTTGAAACTAAGAAAAAAAAAAAAAACAACTCTTAAACGTTTGTATTTATGTACCCAAAGATTCTTGTTGACTACACAGAAACACCATGCTGAAATGTATCCATCCAAGAAAATGAAACTAAGTTGGCACAATTGCCACAAAGGCTATTTTTAGACAGTCATAATTATATGGTAGCCAACTGGCATTTTCTGCCAAAGAGATGTTTCTGTTGATGATAAGTTGCATGTGTTTTACTCTTTCTACAGCTGCATGACACAACAGGCTTCCCATGTCTCTGGGCAGTTGGAATTAACAAGCAGATGATCTTGCTCTTTTTGTCACTGTTGTATTTATGCTTTGCTTGATGTAAATAAGGAAACTGACCATTTTTTAAGTGATAATTTTTCCTATCTTTCAATCAGCATACCAGTTGTTCCTTTCAACATTCACTGAGAAAAAATAAGGCGTGTTCTAATAGACAAAAGGAGTCCTGGTGTGGCACTGTGGATTAATGTGCCAGACTGCAAAGCTGTTTGAACTGCAGGGTTGGTGGTTCAGGCTTACCAGCTGCTCTTCAGAAACCCTGTACAGGGTCGCTTTGGGTCAAAACTGACTTGACAGTGCTTAACAACAACAAGAAACAAAAGAACATTGGGTGGTGGTAGAGGTGGTTGTGTGACACCGAGTTGCTTAGTTGGTTCCAAGTCATAGCAAGTCTGTACTGGGTTTTTGAGGCTATAAAAGGAGCTTTGGTAGCATAAAGGAGTTCTGGTAGCGTAGTGGTTACGAATCAGGCTGTGAACCGCAAGGTCAGCAGTTCGACACTACCAGCTGTTCCGTGGGAGAAAGAGGAGGCTTTCTGCTCCCGTAAAGATTTACGGCCTCGGAAACCCTGTACAGGGTCTCTATGAGAAGGAACCACCTCCACGGCACATAACAACAACAACAACAACAAAGCTGTACACGAGCCGAAAGCCTCATCTTTCTCCCATAGATTCGAACTACTCAGTTTGTGGTTAGCAGCCCAACACATAATCCACTAAGCTATCCGGACCCCAAAAATGCCTCTAGATAGTTATAATTAATCTAGAAATATAATACTAATATATATATATATTTTCTTATGGCAAATAGAATTCATGTGTTAAAGTTTCACACTATATGTAAGATGTAGCTTGGTGATTGTAGTTGTGTGCTAATTTATTTATTGAATAGGGTTTCTTAGGCTCAGAGTCTGCATGGGAGCAGAAAACCTCATCTTTTTCCCTCAGAGCAAATGGTAGATTAGAACTACTGATTTTGTGGCTAGAAGCCCAGTTTGCAATCCCCTATGCTACCAGGGTGTCTTATAAGATGTATAGAATCAAATTAAATTTCAGAAATATCTAAGTCACAGAAAATTTGGAATCTAAATATCTCATGTTAGGAAAGGAATTGGAATTGGGAGAAATTAAATCATTTGTTTGAGGTTTGGAGCTAAGACCAAGGATTTTTACTCTCTCTGACTTTTTCTCTTTCTTTTACAGAGAGTATCATCTTATGTTCATTATTATTTCCCTTACAAATAGCTAACATATGAAATCAATCACACTTTCTTTCTAACCGTCGTTGTTTGAGCTCTTGATGGTTGATTTCATTGGCACCATGAGATAAAAAAAGAGACTATGAAAAATATCCAATGTTCAGGAGGACTGGTGTAGTGAATTGTTTAATATGTCTCTTTTAGCCTTGTCTTTGTAACTCCCACCAAATGACTCTTTGACAAGTCTGGGTAAGAAGTAAGTGGGAGAAAATGCTGATAGGATGACAGAAGTCAGCTGTGCATGTTAGTTAATTGTGATTATGAAAACTTGGAACTCTACCATGGGTTTAAAGTGAGCCATCTCAGAAGCAGGAGGGCAAATCTTACTACCATCAAACAGGAGCCAGGAGTAGAGCTTATTCTTTGGACCCCAAGACCCCTGTGCGTTGACCCTCCTCAACCAAGGGTCCAAAAGCTGTGACACCAGAGAAGTGAAGAGGAGCAGCTGCAAAAGAACCAAGAAGTGACCACAAGACAAAGCAGTGGACTTCCTAGCCCAGGGAGCAAGTAATGCCGAGTGATGTTGGGCAGGAAGCTTGCTTGTAGAGTGGGCTCCCTCCCCTCCATGCACTGAAGGGGGAAACCAGGTGTGCTTACTTACATAGTTAGAGCTGAGTGCCTTCAGGCTGAGGCTTGTGGTGGAGTGGTTTGTCCTGTGGACGTTTATCAGCAGCTGACTAAAACAACTGTGCCCGGCACATTTTCTCATCCTGTATTGTGTCTTCTTAAGAAGTTCTAGTAGCGTAGTAGGTACGACTTGAGCTGCTAACCTCATGGTCAGCAGTTCGAAATTTCCAGCAGTTCCACGGGAGAATGAAGAGACTTTCTGCACCTTTAAGATCTACAACTTTGGAAACCCTGTGCAGGATCGCTATGAGTCAGAACCAACTCCACGGCACACCACCATCACCATCACCATTGTATCTTCTTAATTTCCCTAATAAACACCATAACTGTGAGTATGCTCTCTGAGCCCATTGTAGCCATTGCAATGGCTTATAAAACCTAAATGAGTAAGCGGATTGTGGGAGGGTGGTTTGGTGTCATTTTGTTGCAGAAACATATGGGAACATTGGGAACTTGTGGGCATCAATGTGGTTGAGTGGAAATCCGCATTCACCTAACACATTACTTAACAATCCCATCATTACTGGGTCCTTGTGTGATACTATAAGATCAGCACTGGACTGTGAACTACAACATCAGTGGTTTAAAGCCACCAGCTCCTCCTCAGAAAGTCCATGCAGGGTGACTATGAGTTTGAACTGACTCAATGACGCTTAACAACAACTATGTTCCCTGAAAAAAAGTCTGAGTTTGAACCACCTAAACAGTGGTTAGTAGTCCAGTGCTTATACTACAGTGCCCCATTACTTGTTATTAAGTGCCGTTGAGTCAGTTCTGACCCATAGCGATCCTGTATAGGGTTTCTGAGAAGCAGCTGGTGAGCTTGAACTGCCAACCTTAACTATTTCCATTTATACCTAGGAAGATGGCGAGGTGACCATTTTATCAGGGTGCAAAAAGGGAAAATATTGATTTTCCCTTTTTTTGTTTGTATCCTTTTTATTTATTTCAAAATTGTAAATGAGATTTTCACTTAAAATTTTTGAATTTAAACAATTAGAGTTTTAGTATCTTAGAACCTCTTAGAGGTAGAGGACAACAGCTGGCTCAGTCATTTAAACAGAGAGTACAGCGCCCTAAAGAAGTCAAGTGACTGTCTCAGTAGCACAGTGCTCTTGCTTGTAAGTGGAAGGCCAGGCCACTGCTCCTGAGTGGACTCTTTGGGGAATGCTGAAAACGTTAAAACTATTTTAAACTTGAAAATAAAACACTCTATTACAGGATTGTATGAATAATTAAATATCACACGCCCAGAAAAAGAGTGTCCGTGCGGGAGAAGCCATACTAAATGCCATATTTTCATAATATTCATGAAGTAAATGGATACGGTCTTTAAAAAGCATTTATCATAATATGAGACAATTATTTACTGTGAGAGCATGACGAATAAAAGAACTATCAAAATAGTTCTTGTTAGTTACAGTCCGTGCATGAATAATAAAAATAAGATAGTGGTTTAATCAACTTTGTTAAAGTTAAATCCTACTCTTTATTTGTTCATGGGAGCACAGATCTTATTATTTTGCAAGTCAGGTAGCCATCTATGTGTCCTCTGAATGTTGTAATAATGTATCTTTCCTGAATGTAGAGAGTCCATAAATAATACTAATGTTGGAATTCCTTCCTAAGAATAATGTCATTAATTTTTTATTGTGGAAAATGGCAGGTGAAGATAAAGATCATTTCTTTAAAATTCTGAAGATTATGGTGTGGCACTGTAGGACAAGCATTGGATTGCTAACCATAAGGTTGGTAGTTCAAACCAAACAGCTGATCCTCAGAAACCCTATAGAGGGTCATCATTAGTGGATACTGGCTCAATGGCAGGCATTTAACAACAGCAATACATTTGTCCTTTTAATATTTTGGCATATCCAATTCAATTACATTAATTATATTGTTTACATTGTGCAACCATCCATTTTAGTTTTTCATCATCCTTAACAAAAGTCAGTGCCCCCTAAGTATTGACTCTTTCATCAAAAATGAAAATCTTGATCACAGCAAATGACTTTATCTTGTTTTCTTTTTGTTTGTCTTTGAGCTATGTAGAAAAAATACATATATTCTCAAAATTGTTTTTTTTATATTATGCATTGTTCATTTCCACAGTTGCCAGTGGCAACTTAATACTAACTGAAACCATCTCTGACTATATTTCTATGTTATCTACTTACGTAACCACACCAATTACATACCCAGACTTGTAAATCTAATTCTTTCTCTCCAATAAATTGCTGCACCCATTGTTTCTGTTTCTTTAAATCCTAACTTGTTAAGTGCCATCAAATCAATTCTGACCCATAGCGACCCTGTATAAGGTTTCCAAGGAGCAGCTGGTGGGTTTGAATTGCAGACCTTTTGGTTTATAGTCCAGTGCTGATCCTACAGCTGCACACAAGGATTCCAGATCCTAACTAGCATTGTCTTTATGGGATATTCACTGAGTTTTTCACCCTTCTACCTTCTATTTTTAAAGAGCTCTGGTTTAGAATTGGGCTGCAAACTGCAAGGTCAGCAGTTCAAAACTACCAGCTGTTCCATGGGAGAAAGAGGAGGCTTTCTGCTCCCATAAAGATTTACAGCCTCGGAAACCCTGTACAG
>NW_006408641.1:1829104-1838467 GCF_000296735.1 Chrysochloris asiatica
CATGGCTTGGGTCAGGCACACCTTAGTCCTCAAGCTGACATCTTTGCTCTTCAACACTTTAAATAGATCTTGTGAAGCAGATTTGCCTAATGCAATATGTCATTTGATTTCTTGACTGCTGCTTCTATGAGTGTTGATAGTTGATCCAAGAAGAATGAAGTCCTTGACAAACTCATTCTTTTCTCCATTGATAAGAATGTTATTTATTGGTCCAGTGGTACAAATTTTTTTTTTCTTGACATTGAGATGTAATTCATAACAAAGGCTGTGCTCTTTGATCTTCATCAGTAAATGTTTTAAGTCTTCTTCACTTTCAGCAAGCAAAGTTGTATAATCTGCATATTGCAGGTTGTTAACGAGTCTTCCTCAAATTCTGATCCACGTTTTTCTACATATAATCCAGCTTCTTGGATTATTTACTCAACATACAGGTTGAATACGTATGGTGATAGAATACAACATTGTCACACACCTTTTTAAATTTTAAAACATTCAGTGTTCCCATGTTCTGTTCAAACAACTGCCTCTTGTTCCAGGTTCCAGATTCCTCATGAGCACAATTAAGTGTTCCGGAATACTCATACTTCACAATGTTGTCCATAGCTTGTCATGATCCACACAATTCAAAGCCTTTGCATAGTGAATAAAGCACAGGTGAACATCTTTCTGGTATTCTCTGCATTCAGCTGAGATCCATGGGACATTAGCAATGATATCACTTGTTCCATGCCCTCTTCTGAATCTGGCTTGAACCTCTGGAATTTCTCTGTCAATGTACGATTGTAGCCATTCCTGTATTACCTTTAGCAGAACTTCTCTCGCATGGGATATTAAAGAGAGTGTCTGATGATTTCCGCATTCTGTTGGGTCAGCAGTTCAAACTCACCAGCTGCTCTTGGGAGCCCTGTACAGGGTCACTAAGACTACTGACTCAATGGCACTCATACCACCAACAGTGCAGTCATCTTTAGTGGCAAGTATCCCCACCTGTCACGTGGAAGACTGGGGTTCATTTACCTGAGGGGAGGCAGGTGCCCTTTGCAGTCCTAGTGTGTAGCTGTAGGGTAAGGACTAAACTGCTAACTTGAAGGTTGGTGGTTTAAACCCACCAACTCATCCTCAGAAACTATATGAGTCACAGCTGACTTTATGACACTTAACAAAAACAACAGCAGCAATGATTTTAAGTTAATTTTTAATAAATATTTTCAAGTAATACATTAGAAGCATGGACAATATGATTTTTACTTTTGTCTGACCCTTTAAATGTCTATATAGAAAATTTAATATTTACTTCTACTTGATTGTTTTACTATCTATTTTGATACAGCTTAAACAGAATAATTGATAATATATTTTGTGTTTTTTATGTCACCCTTATAAATATGTTGCTGCTTTTGGAATGGCTGGAGTTTTTGAACCACAGACCCTGCATTTTAAACCAACCTTGCAGTCTAGTGCTTTATCCCATAGGGTCACAGGAGGACTCCAATATAAGTAATTAGAATAGCAGTCCAAGTCTTTGATGGTCATTCAAATTTTATAATTGGCTTAAGCATTTCTGAGTTATAAAACATGAATCCAAGCACGATTATGAAGTCTTTGTGAAAGTAACACATACCATGTACAAATTTAGCACCACATCCTCCATTGGTACTGGTCTGCCTCCTATGAACTAGAATCTTTACAATTAGTTTTGGGATTGTTTTGACTTGTGTTCATAGAGATTTGAAAGATTACTGCCATGATTGTGGGGGGCTTCAAAATGTTTGTGGAAAAACTCCATTATCTTCTAATACCATTTTTCCATGGATGTTTTGAAGTTCCCTAGTATGCCATCATACCTGTGATGAATCCTTGATTCACTCTCTCAACAACTTGCTGGGCTATTCGTGTTTGAGTTTACCTGGCATCTTCATATAAAGCATATGTTCATGATAATTTTCTAATTGAGAATGTTATAGAATTTATGGGCATTTATCTTCATCATAAAAACATTTGCATGTAATTTCAGGACCCATTCATATACTTGACCTGTAAAATTCCTGGTTAAGAGGTGCTTTTGAATGTTTTGATTTAGATTGTATTAGTTATGCTGAGTTGTTTGTTAATAGTTAGAAAGCAGTGTTTAAAAAATTGGAATATCTCTTTTTAAATAAATACTGATACGTTTTATTGCACCAATACGTTTTATTGCAACTTATGTGATTTATTGAGCTGAATCACTCCTGAAGCAAATGCATTATTAAGTAGTTAAAAAATTCGTGACATACTCTTAACACACTGAGAGTGCCTTAGAGGAGTTCATTCATGCGATAAATATGTGTTTAAAAAATTGCTTGAAATAAATCTCTTTTATGGGTTCTTATAATTATTGTTCTTATTTAAGACTTAGATATATATAACATACATAACCGATTGTATTTTTCACATAAGGTTTTGTTTTGTTATGAAATGCAAATAGTCACAGCCTTTTCTTTATGGGTAGGTAATAAAATGTTTTGTTGCATTGGTAAAACTGTTCAGTAGACTGTGGAGTCTTAGGACGTATTATCTACATTGTACATAACTGCATTTCTATTTTAAGAGTTAAAAGAGCATAGGCAATGGGAATCTTCTATGATTACTTTTTGTGCATATTGGACTCCCAGCTTCAGCAGTTGCTTTGCAGAATGAAGATCTTAAATTCCAACTTCCTGGATTCTTAGGCAGCCATTTTCAAGATAAAAGGGATATTCAAAAGAGTTCTGTTTCCTGTGTCACCTGAAATAGGAAAGTTTCTCTACTTAGGTAGTGCTTTGAGATATTCCAAATCAAAATGACAAGCCTACTTCAATAGCCCAGTATAATTACCTTATGGATATTGTCGCATAGAGAGTACAACTTCCTAAGAGTTTCAGCTTTTATTTCTTAGCACTTACTGGTATAGTGTTTTGTGTTGTTGCTTAAGTATTACATGCTGTGACTGAATATTCTGAGGCAGAATTCATGACTTCCTTTTTGTTGCTGCTACTACCATTTGCCTGGTAACTACTTCTACTATTTCTAGAGCCATCATCTATAATAACAGCTACAATTTATTGAGTGCTCACCTATGATCATCACCAAGAAACACATATTTTAAAATTTTGCTTTCATTGTGGTGCAGTTGAAGAAACAGATCCAATGATTTTATAAACCGTGGGCAAAATACAACAAAAATACACAGAGGATAGATCTTTTTTCTCCTTTTTTCTTTTGGTAATCCAAATGGTAATATGGCAAGAACAATGATAATATTATGAACTTCTAGCTGCATGCTAGTAATATGATCAGAACATATTTTTTAATCATTTATGATTTACTGATTATGTTTGAAAATCTTAAAATCATTCTGTTTTTATCCAGCTAAATTATTTTTGTCTTACAAAATTATGAAATTTTCACCAGGCAAAGGATATTTTAAGCATAAGTTATTTAGGAATTAGTTTAATTTTATATTAAAATAACCTGTACATTACTTGCTATAGCTTTATACGTTTCCTTATACTTAGCTATAATCAAAACAAATAAACAAACACTGCAATGAAGTGTATTTCAATTTATACTGACCCTGAATAGGGTTTCGGAGGCCATGTGTTTTTTCAGGAGTATTAAGTCTCATCTTTCTCCTGTGGAGCCCCTGGAAGGTTTCAACTGTCAACCTTGTTATTATCAGTTAAGTGCCTGTCCTCCAGCACTATCAGCGGTCCTTATATCCTTCAGCTCTAGAGTTTGTAATATATTAAATTACTATTTTTAAAGAACTGCTTAGGTATAAACTTATTTTTGAGTACAAGTGTTAACATGAGAGCAGGCAGTATTTTTGGTTGTTATACAGTTTACAACTCCAAATCCCTTGTAAAAATGTTCAGAGGATCCTCTTGACTTAATTTACCAGTTCGCTGTGAATAGGAATAAGGTACATGAGCAAGTGAAAGGATTTCAGACCCCTAAACCCCACTTAGAGTAATTTATAGTTGACTTCCAGGTACATCAGCATTAAGATATTAGCCGATGATCTTCTTAAAAAAGAGAAAAGTTTCATGCTGGAAAAAGTTTGTCAAAAACAATATTTCAAGGCAATGCATATCAACCCAAAACAGACAGATTGGTAAGAATTTGCTGTTGAAATAAATGCCAGAGTAAAAGATTAAAAGACAGGGTATCTATGGCCTTCTTGCCTGCATGACTTCCATTCTTACTCCCCAACCCTAGCATGGCCAGCAGGAACTGGAGTTTAAACAGTTGGCATTGAAAGCAATAGCTTTCAAGCTATAGGAAACTGGCTTACTTTGCATAAGAATGAAAGCTTATGACTTTCTAAGCTAAAATGGAGAAATTAGGAACCAATGAAGAAACTGTGTATCTTTCTTAGTTAAATGTTGTAATTCTACTTGGGGAAAGGAATGCACCAGCCAGGCATATTACTGAGATCCCAGAACTAAGAGCACCATAGGAGACCTGATAGAAATTTCCCACATATTACTGTCTCACAGGGAAGCTGTGTAAATCTGTCAGGGAGACTTCAAAGGGTTTTACACACATGAATGCTGAGGAAGAATTGAGAACTAGCCCTTATTTTAAATGTGTTTCTACAAAAAAATGGCAACAGCCATTCTTTCCCTAAGACTCTCTGCTTCTGATCTGGGTTCAGTAATTCATTGCAGTGGCCAAACAGAACTTAGACACCATATTCACAGTTTGGGGGTTTATTAGGGAAGTTACCAGGTTACAATCCAGGGCCAATAATGTTCAGGACCCGCATCTTCCATTCAGGACAGCCTTTCCTCTTCCATGCTCACAGACAGACCTCTCTCTGTCTCTTAGCCTCTTGGCCTGGCCTCTGCCCTGTTTAGGCAATTTTTCAGAACTCTTTTAGGGCTCCACCATAGTCCTCTACAATCTTCAATAATCCTCAACACAAAGACACTCGCCTCTAGCTCCGTGGATCAGCAAACCTAGCACCCATAATTAAGTTCCTGGAGGCACTCCATTCTGCAAGCAAGGCCCCCTGCCTTTAGTCACTCAGCTTTACTTGCTCCATGGACTGGGACATCCACCACTCTTTGTCCTAATCTAACTCTTGGTTCTGTTCCTGACAGTCCTCTGCTACCCTCAGGTATCACAGCTTTCTGTCTCTGGGTCAGGGAGATTCATTGTGCAGAGATCTTGGAGTCCAAAGGACATACTCCACTCTTGATGGTTCTTTCTTCTGAATGGTAGTGAAATCCTCTCTCCTGCTTCATTTTATATCCACATTGGAGTTTCAAGTTTTTACAATCACAGTCCTGTTAGCAATCACTCACAGCTAAATCTTATAATCTATCAGCATCTGCCCTCACTTCCCTTTATCCAGACCCAAGAGGAAAAAGTCATTTGGGGGAATTTATAAAAACTGTGATTAGAAGAGACAGTAAATTCCCTGCACCACAGTTTCCCAGATCACTTGAAGATTGATTGGAAGAGGGTGGACATCTTATGGGAACAATGTCTTTGAATGCATTTATCGGAATGCTTGGCTGGGTCAGTTGACATATGGATGAAGGGGGAAATTTTTTTTTTCTTTTTTTTCCCCCAATACATTTTCTTTGTGTTTTTTGACATTTTTTTAAAATAACTAGATCTGAGGCATGAAGGTTTCTAGAAAATAAGACCAAAAAAAAAAAAAGAAAATAATTAAAAAGGAAACAAATAAACAATGAAAAAACTGTGCAGAGACTCAGCGGCTGCACACCAAAGGGGTTGCAGATTCCACAGTAAGTCCAAGAAAGTTAACAAAAAACACAGCCACCCACAGAAATATTAAATAGAATCCAGAATTTTATTACGTATTTTCTAAAATGTTCAATTTTTAGCCAAAAATTATGAGACATGGAGAAAAACAGTGTGACTAATACTCAGTATTGAGTGAATAGGTGCAGATGTTTGATTTAGCAGGAAGACTCACATTCAAAACAGCAATTATAAATATTTACAAAGATTAAATTATAAAAAATATATAACAGTGGTGAATCAAGAAAGCTAGAAACTTAATATCAGTTACCAGTTAATGATTGAGTGGGTTCTGTCTCTTTCTGTCCTCATGTATTTAGAGTAGGATTGTTCCACAGGATTTTTTTTTTTAATGTTTTATTGTGAATTATGTGATAGTTTACATGGGAGAACATTAGCTTTATATTCATCCTATCGTATATTGTTTCATTGCCGTGGTTACAATCCCCTCCATGCATCATCAACCAACCAAAGGGTATACCCTGCAAGCCTGCCCCCCAGTCATCAGCACACAGCCCCTCTCCTTCTCTGGGTATAGATTCCCCAGCCACAACATCTGCCCATGTCATCTTCTACGCCTCCATCTCTGGTGTTACTGTTTCTCTGGGTAGGGTCCTGCTCTCGGCCTTTCTCCCTTGATGGTCCCAGGGACCTCAGCTCCTGGACTGCATAGTTAATCACTCCCTCCATAGGATTTTTAATGGTTTTGTCCTTTTGAAAGTAATTTATCAGGTCTTTATTCTGAGGAACCACTAGATGGATTTTAACTGCTAACCTTGTGGTTAATATACAATAATGTAACTACACACCCATAAAGAAATACAAATTATATTTAAACATGAAACATCCCAACATACACCTGTAGGTATATGCTCCTTAAGTCTGTTGGGGTACCTTCCTGCTGCATGTATGTCTATAGACCAGGCCACCCATGTGTCTGAGTGACAGGATGCCAGACAAGATTGGAGCCCCATTCTGTCTGCCACTGTTTGCTGTCCAGAAGCCAAATAGTGGCTGTGGAGGCACAGGCTCAAATTACCAACTCCAGCTCTCCTTGGCTGACCCAACTCAGTGGTTCTAGTCTCCATATTTTGCCTAGTGTGATCCTATAGGGTGCTGATAGAAAGGTATGTGTGACAGGCACCCTTTTAAAATTGAACTCCGACGTCACACAAAAAGACACTTGGTAAGACTAAATTATCTCGGCAAGGCAAAATTTTAGTTCTGCAGAAGGATGTGCATAGCTGTACAGGAACAGGATAGCATGCACACCGGACAGGCAGTCCACTCTGGTTTTTATCCCTGACGTAAGTGTCTTACCCCATTGGCTAGGGCTTCGATCTCACAGTCTTGTGCTTACCCAGTTGGCAAATTCAGATTGCTATGGCACACCTTCTTGTCCTTGCTTGATTGCCTGTTTCAAATTCCTAGGAGAGCTTAAGGAAGTTGGAAAGTCCTTACTCACTTCAGGAAGTAGTAAGAAGAAAAAGAAAGGTTCTACACCATCCCCGGGATCAGTTGCTGATGAGATATTTGCAGTTGATAGGATTTTCATTGGTTGAGCTTTAGAAATAGTTTGCCAGTCTTTCTTCCTAGCTCATATTAATTTAGAAGATCTGCTGAAACCTATTTACCACATAGCAACACAGAAGCCTCCACTGGCAGATGATTATGGCTATACATGCAGTACATTTGTTAGGAGGTAAACTTTGTTTTGCCACATGAAACGGTAGATTTCTACCATCAAACTATCAGTGTCCTCAGAGATATAGGTGTAAATACAGATGCAGATCTTGGGACCAAGTTAACATTTAACATAAAGTAGATTTTGGTGGTAAATTTGCTTCATGTAGTCTCTAGAAAGATTAATGATTATGATTATATACCAGAATCATGATCATAAATAATGATAGTGATGAATTGGACTTTAGAAAAATTAAAAATGTTTGCATTTCAAAATACAACATTAAGAATGTGAAAAGGACAAATCATATATTTGGAAACATATTTTCAAACTATGTATCCTTCAAATTCCTGTTTATTGAATTTATAAGGAACTTTTCACACATAATGAGAAGACAAGAATCTCTGGTGGGGCAGTAGTTAAGTACTTGACTGCTAAGTTAAAAGGTCAGGAATTTGAACTCACTAGCCTCACTGTTGGAGAAATAGCTGGCAGTCCCGTTCCATGTAAATGACAGCCTTGGAAAACATACAAGGTAGCTCCACCCTGTCCTGTAGCATCAGGATGAGTTTGAATCAACATGACTGCAATGGGTTTGGCTTCATAAGATGACAAATTACTAATAGCACACAAAATATTTGAATAAACTTTTCACTTCTTTAAGAATGATATATGAATAGCAAAGAAGCACATGAAAAAAATGTTCAACCTCATTAGTCATTTGGTGGAATAATACCTCCTTGTTGATAAGTGTTGTTGAGTAGGTTCCAACTCATAGTGACCCTGTATAGTGTCTCTGAGGAGCAGCTAAGGGGTTTGAACTTCCGATCTTCTGATTAGCAGTCTAGTGCTTATCGTACAGCACTGCACCAGGATCCAAACAAGGGCATACTACTCATTAATAAAAGGAAATCTCCACTGAAATATGCAACATTGTGGCAGGATGGAAGAATCCAGACTCAAAAGGCTATACATTGTATGATTCATTTATATTAAAAAGGGAAAGTATAGATACAAACAATAGATCAGTGTTTGATTAGGGATGCATATGGAATTTATTGTAAATTGATGGAAACTTTTATAGTAATGGGAATGTTTTAAAACTGAATCTTAATGATGGTATAATTTGCTAAAATTCCACAAATGATACAATTTAAATTGGCCTATGTTATGTTATATACATCTTAGGTGAGTTGTTGAAAATAGATTGTTACATTATCTTAAAATTTGTGTATTTGTTTACTATACCATATTACATTTTTAGTTTGAAAAATCACAGTGACGCATTTATAAACAAGCAAGTCTTCATAGGTTATCAGTTTGTTTTAATTGGGTGTCATCTTTTCATGAGAATAAATTCTAGAATAGCCCAACATACTTAACTTTATGTTATGATTGTAACTAAAAAGCATTAATTGTGGCAACTTCAAATATACAAAAGACTTTTCTAAACATATTATGAACATTCCAAACATACTGAAAGTTGAAAGAGCAATACAAAGTATGCCATACTTGTTAACAACTTTATAAATTGATAATGTTTTCCACATTTGATTTTTCTTCATAAGTAATATTTTCTTTACTTTTGGAAATTAAGTTGGAGACATGGAATATCTTTTTAAAATGTTTCTGCATGCATGCACCTGTGATTAAAATTCACACATTATTTGGGTGACATTTTCCTGTTCCCTTTCAGCTATGAACAGTTTTCCTTTCTCACCTGTGTGTGCACAGGAGGATAGTCATAACCAGGATAATTGTCTTGGAGAATACCCCATATTTCAGATTTGAGTGTTTCTATTTTCGTTGTTTGCTTTGCTTTTCCTTGAAAATTAAACAACAACAACAGCAAAAAAAAAACAGCTGTGTGCTGGTGGTTTGGTTTT
>NW_006408641.1:1838567-1839795 GCF_000296735.1 Chrysochloris asiatica
TTAAGGATACATAACATAAAGCAAGGTTCCTGAAAGGAGCCAAGCTGTCTCTGTACACTTTGCAAACTTTTGTTTGTGAGCAAGATCTCAGGCACCTGGCTTCATTTATCTATACCTAAAATGCTACATTGTTCTTAATATTCCTATATACTTTCAGGAGGAAGGAGAGCATCTGGGTTAAACTCATTATATTTACAGGCGGTTTAATGGGGCTGTCACTGATCAACTCAGGGTCTGCGTATGCTGTCCCCAGCAGAGTCCCAAGTCTGTGGGTCAGATTTTCAGGTTGGAGTCTTCTGACTCACATAGCTACAGGGCTGGTGAACCAAGATTGGCAAGTCAGAAAGGCAAACAGGCAATTGGGCAGGCAAATGATAGGCTGCTGATAACTCCCAGGATCAGCAGACAGTTGAGCAAGCCACTGGCTCAAACTCAGTGAACTTCAGGTAGGATGAAGAGCCAGATGCGAGATCCAGACCCAGAAGAAAGCAACTAACTCTGGTCACGTGTCCATTATATTGCAAGTAGGCTACACTCCGGAGGAAATTTCTTTTCAATTGCCTGATTGTTCACAGGGGATGTCATAATAGAGGTGATTGCATTATAATCAATCTCATAATGGAAATACTATATCTTAACTGTCAAACCACTGAGGATCCTGGTTCAGCCAATTTAATATAAAACCTTAACTGTCACAGTCTCTTTGTGTTCCTTCAAAAAATAGGACCTTATTTAGTTGTTGTTGTTGTTGTTGTTGGGTGCCATCGAGTCGGTACTGACTCATAGTGACCTTATGCAGAGCAGAACCTGGGCCAACCTCACTACTATTGCCATGCTTGAGTCCGTCGATGCTGCCACTTGACCAATCCATCTCATTGGGGGTCTTCCTCTTTTTCTCTGACCTTCCACCTTACCAAACATGATATCCTTCTCCAACAACTGTTCCCTCCTGACAATATATCTGAATATGAGAGACGAAGCTTGGCCATCTTGGCCTCCATGGAGCACTCTGGCTACACTTCTTCCAAAAGAGATCTATTGGTTCTTTTGGCACCCCATGGCACTTTCAGTAGTCTCCTCCAACACCATAACTCAAAAGCATCAATTTGTATGGTCTTCCTTATTCACTGTCCAACTTTCGCATCCATATGAGGTTATTGAAAATACCATGGCTTGGGTCAGGCACACCTTAGTCCTCAAGCTGACATCTTTGCTCTTCAACACTTTA
>NW_006408641.1:1849030-1915763 GCF_000296735.1 Chrysochloris asiatica
ATATAGAGAGAGAGAGAGAGAGAGAGAGAGCTCTGGTAGCGTAGTGGTTACGAATTGGGCTGCGAACCTTAAGGTCAGCGGTTCGAAACTACCAGCGGCTCCGCGGGAGAAAGATGAGGCTTTCTACTCCCGTAAAGATTTATACCCTCGGAAACCCTGTACAGGGTCGCTGTGGGTCAGAACTTACTCGACAGCACATAACAACAACAACATATATATATATATATAAAATTTGTTGTTGTTGTGTGCCGTAGAGTCGGTTCCAACTCATAGCAACCCTGTACAAAGTTTCCGTGGCTATAATTCTTTACCAGAGCAGAAAGCCTCATCTTTCTCCCGCGGAACAGCTGGTAGTTTCGAACCGCTGACCTTAAGGTTCGCAGCCCGATTCGTAGCCACTACGCTACCAGACTAGATATATATGTATATATAGATAGATATAGATATAGATACACTGTATATCATATCTCATCTACAAGCACATTTTCTCAGATGGTTCATTTGGTTAAGGTTATTGTTGTTAGTTTCCTTTGAAAAAGCTTGGATTCATGGTGATTTTACTCAAAATAGAACAAAACTTTGCCTAACCTTGCATCAGAATTGTGATCTTTGGCCTACCTGAGTGCTGACTCACCTTACAGTACTATATAGAACTATGTTTTGTACTGATTCATAATATGTTCATTATCTTAAAATCTGTATATTTGTTTGTTGTACCATATTGCATTTTTAGTTTTAAAAAAAAACGATTGACTAATTTTTAGAACTGGAGTCTTGATATGGTGCTGTAGGATAAAGCACTGGACCTCAAGGGCAGTTTAAACTGCAATGTCAGTGGTTCAAACTCACCAGTTACTCCTCAGAAACCCTATTCAGGATCTCTGTAAGTTGGAACCACTTGCCAGCACTTAACAACAACAATAATTTTCAGAAATGTATCACCTAGTTTCTTGTAGTCTGGAAGCTCCACTGAAACCTTTTTTCTACAGTGGCCATAATGGTATGGTATTTGAAGCTATGCTGGTAGGTGGGATAGCTTCCAGCATCATAGCAACTACACAAGCCACAGCCGAATGATAAACTGGCAGATGGGTGGTGGTTAGTTAAGACAGCGACTATTGAATTGCTCCATTGTAAAAATATGTTCCTTAGCCATTAGCCAATGATCTGTCAGCTGCTAATTTACTTCAGCACAATATTGTTCTCCAACAACTTTTCACCTAATGGTTTTAGCATGTATTTTCAGCATTTACCCAAGTTAATTTTTAAAAAATTGTGCTGTACAAAATAGTGATTACTTTCATAATTCTATTATGGATTTTATATTTATTGCATAGCATTTTATAAATGTGAAGTGTCCCACATCAGATTGTGATTATACTTTAAAACAAAAGCAAAACAGAACAGGATAAATACTCTATCCTGTCCCGTTGCCTTAGGTGACATTCTGTGAAAGAGATTGGTGGTGATGGTGGTGGTGTGCTGTGGAGTCGGTTCCCACTCATAGTGACCCTGCATAGGGTTTCCGAGGTTGTAAATATTTGTTGTTATTGTTGTTAAGTGCTCTCCAGTCAGTTCTGACCCATAACAACCTGTACAGGGTTTTCTGAGGTTGAAAGCAGAAAGCCTCATCTTTCTCCTGCGGAACTGCTGGTAGTTTTGAACTGCTGACCTTGAGGTATGTTTACAGGAGCAGAAAACCTCATCTTTCTCCCACAGAAAGTTTTGAACTGCTGACCTTGAGGTTAGCAGCCTGACTTGTAACCATATGCTAGCAGAGCTCCAGAAAGTTGGCACTTGGGTGTTTTCTACTCTTACCCTCTTTCCCCCTACTCTCACCCCCAGTCTGGAATGTAATGTTCTGCTCTCAGTCATAGTCCAGTCTGATAAGGAATAAAGCCCTTTTCCCAAAAAGCCTAGTCCTGGGTATTTTTAATAGGGATGGTGTTTAAAACCCAAAATCTGAGTTCTAGGTCTTGGACATCATAGCTTCTCAACACTTTCAGTGAAATACACACCCACACAAACATGCTAACACCAGCCCTCAAACCTGTTACCACCAAGTCTATTCCAGTGTCCAAGGCTGTAATATTTATGAATTGGAACGCAATCAGTGGCAATGGGTTGGCTTGGATTTGGGAATCTTTACAGTAGCAGTCGGCCACATTTTTATCCAGGGGAAATGGCTGTGTGTTTGAATTGTTGGCCTTTGGTTAGCACCAGGAGTCCTACCGACATTTCAAAATTAATTTCAATAGCTAACAATCAAATTTAAACACAATTGGATTTTTCTAAATTCTATTAATTTTTATTTATGTTTCATTTTTCTTACATTGACAATCTTTATTTCTAAACCTTTAACATAGTTACTCACTTATTTAATCCTATAATATTTATCCTCATTTGAAAATTATACTACAGTATTATTGATAACAGGACTCCTGGTGTGGCACTGTAGAACCAGCCCTGGATTGTAAACCATAAGGTGAGCAGTTCAAACACTCCAGCTGTAACTCAAAAACCCTAAACAGGGTTGCTATGAGTCAGAACCGACTTGAAAGCACTTCACTACAACAATGACTGATAACAATAAATCTCTGAGGGAAATACAAGCTTTATTTGAAGTGTTTTTTTGTCTTGAAATATGTAACTTTATGTCCAGTGTAAGTTTTACATAAAAACAGGACTGAGGTGGTGTGGCTCATACAGAGTAGGAACCATACCAAAGTGAGGGGGAAAGCAGGCTTCCTTCTTTAGCTCGCAAAAGAAGCCAGAGAGGTGTCTAACCTTAGATTCTGTCTCTCCTCTGGAAGTAGCTTATTGATTCTGTTTGTTTTATGGAAGTAGCGTACTATTTTTAATCCATTTGTTGAGTTAAAAAGCTGGTATCACAAGTTTAGACACATGTTATACATGTAATAACATTGCAGTTGCAAAAGGTTACAACACTTTATCATTAACATACAAGTTTATATCATTTATGATAACTCTCTGCCCAGGAGTATAATTTTAAGTATGCTAACTCACTGACTGCTGACCTTTGTCCAAGCAATCAAGGTTATTAAAAACTACAAGTAAACTCACTGCCATCCTATCAAAATTGACTAACAGAGATCCTATAGGACAGAGTAGAACTGTTCCCTAGAGGTTCTGAGGCTGTAAATCTATAGGGGGACAGACAGCCTCATTTTCTCTGTAGAACAACTGGTGAGTTCAAACTGCTGACATTGTGGGTAGAAGCCCAAGGTATAGCCCCTTACACCATCAGTGGTAGTTGTGTGCTACCAAGTGAATTCTGATTCATAGAAACCCTCTGTAGGGTTTCAGAGGTTGTAAATCTTAATGGGAGCAGAGAGCCTCATCTTGCTCCTACATAATGGTTGGTAGAGTTGAACAGCCGATCTTGCGATTACCAGCCCAGGTCATTAACCATTACACTACAGGGCTCCTTCCAAAGGCTGATTTGTTGTTTTTGTTTTTGTTAGATGCTATAGTCTGTTTGGAACCCATAGTGACCCTACATACAACAGAAGAAAACACTGCCCAGTACTGAGCCATCCACACAATTCCTGCTCTGCTTAAGTCCATTGATGCTGCCAAGGTGCCAATCTGTCTTGTTAGGGGTCTCCCTATTTTTCCCTGAACCTCCACGTTACCAAGCATGATGTCCTTTTCCGGGGACTTGTCCTTTATAATATGTCTGAATTAAGAGACATGCAGTTTGGTCATCTTGGCTTCTAAGAAGCATTCTTGTACTTATTCCAATACAGATTTGCTGGTTCTTCTGGCAGTCCACGGTATTTTTAAAATTCTTCTTCAACATCATAACTCAAATGCATCAATTCTATAGTCTTCCTTTGTCACCGTCCAACTTTCATGTGCATTGTGAGGCTTTTGAAAATACCATGGCTGAGGTTAGGTGGAATTTAGTCCTTAAACTAACATCTTTGCTGTTTAACACCTCAAAGAGATCTTGTGTAGCAGCCTTGTCTAATACAATATGTCAATAAATTTCTTGACTGCTGTTTTCCTGAGTGTTGATAATGGATCCAAGAAAAATAAAGTACTTAATAACTTCAGTCTTGTTTCCATTCACTATGATGTTATTTATTGGTGCATTGGTGATAATTTTTTGTTTTCTTTACATTGAGATGAAACCCATACTTGAAGGCTGTGGTCTTTGATCTTCGACAGTAAATATTTTTAGTCCTCTTCACTTTCAGCAAGCACAGTTGTCTTATCTGCACATCTAAGCCTATTAATGAGTTTTCCTCCAACCCTTATGCCATCTTTTTCTTTATATAATCCAGTTTATAATATTTGACTTTGTCTCCTCGAGTTGACCTTTGAAATTTTCTATTCAGCTCTTTTACCTACTCATTTTTTTCCATATGCATTGGCGTCTCTACATTAAGAGCAAATTTGACAGTCTCTTCTGACATCCATTTGGTTCTCTTTCTTCTTTTTTGTTTTCTTAATGACCTTTTACTTTTTTCCTTTATGATGTTCTTGATGTATCCACAACTCTTCTGGTCTTCTGTGATTAGTATCTAATGTGTCAAATCTATTCTTGAGACAATCTCTAAATTCAGGTGGGATATCTTCAAGGTCATATTTTGACTTTTGTGGATGTGTTTTAATTTTCTTTAGCTTCAACCTGAACTTGCATATGAGCAATTAATGATCTGTTCTACAGTCTTCCCTGGCCTTGTGTGGCCTGATGTTACAAAAATTTTCTACCATGTCTTTCCACAGATGTAGTCTATTTCATTTCTATGTTTCCCATCTGGTGAGCTCCTTTGTATAGTTGTCTTTTATGCTGTTCAAAAAAAGTTATTTGCAATGAATTAGTTATTGGTCTTAAACAAAATTCTACCATGTAATCTCTAGCATCATTTCTATCACAAGGCTATATTTTGCAACTACTAATCCTTCCTGTTTCCAAGCTTTTTGCATTCTAATAAACAGTAGTTATCTATACATCTTGATTGTATGTTTGATCTATTTCAAACTGAAGAAGTTGGTAGAATTCTAGTTCATCAACACTGACTTTATTGTTTGGTACACAAATTTGAGTAATAGTGGTCTTGTTTGTAGACAAATGGATATTATCCTATTACAGACAGCATTATACTTCAAGATTGGTCTTGATTTATTTTTATTGATTTATTTTTTTATGCTGAATGTGCTGTCCTTCCAATTCAATTTTCATTCACGGTATAGTAAATCATATGATTGTCAAATTCAAAATGACCAATACCAGATCATTTTAGCTCACTAATGCCTAGCCTATGTATCATTATACATTCCATTTCACTTCTGACAACTTCCAATTTTCCTAGATTCGTACTTTGTACATTCTAAGTTCTGATTATTAATGGATGTTTACAGCTGTTTCTTCTCATTTTGAGTTGTTCCCCATAAGCAAATGAATGTTCTGAAAGTTTTATTCTATTCTCGTCATCATGAACAAGTCAACTATTTTGAGGAGGCAGCTCTTCCCCAGGTGTACTTTGAGTGACTTCCAACCTAAGGCTCATCTTGCGGCACTATATCTGACAACATTCTGGTACTATTCATCATGTTTCAGTATTCAATGTTCAGGTGCCATCTGACAGTGTTATACTGCTGTTCGTAAGGTTTTCTGTGGCTAAACATTCAGAAGTAGGTAGTCTCTCCACCTTCCTACTCTGTTTTAGTTTGGAAGCTCAGCTGAAACCTGTCCACCATGGGTGTACCCTGTAGTATTTAAAATCCAGATGGCATAGCTTCCAGAATCCCAGCAACATGCAAGCTGCCACATTAGGACAAGCTGACAGAAGAGTGGTGCCATAGTAAACACTGACAAACAAACGAAAACACAAGTAGGGGCTATAAAGAATGGACCTATTATCTCCTAGTTCAGGGGCTAGAATTTAACATGAAGAGTATGGTTCGAGTGGGATGTGCTTCTTTGTCTATTTTACCTTCAGATTTCTTGGTGGCATAACAGTTAAGCTTTGGAATTACTGTTAAGTGCTGTCAAGTTGGTTCCCACTACATAAGGTTTCAGAGGAGCAGAAGTTGGGTTCGTAGTGCACAACAATATTAGCTCCAAAACGAGCTTTTAGAATCCATCCAGGGGTGCCTCAAAAGACAATGTGGGTGCTCTCCTGAAAGGTCACATCCTTGAAACCCTATGGAGCTGTTCTTTGCTGTACACACGTGGTTGCCATGACTTTGAGTCACCTTGATGGCAAGTAACAACAGGAGTAGGTGTCAGGAGTTTGTGGCATTCTTGGGTTTAGATAATCTGCTGCGTGTGCCAGTCTTCATATTGTGTCGTGTCCATATGTGTCTCTGTGTATAGTCTACTCTTTATAACACAGAAGTGGTAAGATGTAGGGCACTTCCTACTCTTTATGATCTCATTAACATCACAAATATAAACCTCTACTTTCAAATGGAGTCATATTTATGCTAAGGGTTAAAATTTCACCTCATATTTGGGGTGGGAGTGGAGACAGGTTGTGCAGTTTAATCTAACACAATAGAAAATTCAGGTTAGGAAAAGGAAGATAGTAATTTGCATGGGGGTGAATGGTTTTGGTCCCCACCTCTGCCCTCATTTTCCTTCCTCTTAATAAGTTAGCATTATTTACTAGTTTCTGCATTTTTCTTCCAGTTTTTTTGTTTTTTTGTTTGTTTGTTTGTTTGTTTGTTTGTCTGTTGAGGGAGAAAGGCAGAGGGGCAGGGTGTCAGGGTAAGTGGGAAGAATTAAAATTGTGGAAATAGTATTATGTTTTGACATTGATTAAAGCTTCTTACATATTGGTCTGAGAATTTACTGTGAAACATGTATGGAGTTAGGCTTTCAAGATAAAAATGATTTTAAAAAATGTTTTTGTCTTGAGATAAAAATTTCTTATAAATACCAAATTTGATTAGCAAAAGCACATCATTCCTGCTGAAACAAGCTGCCATGTGCAGCTAAAGGGTAGAGAGGTGAAAGTAGTTCCTCACTGGAGTTTCTATTCACATTTAAGAAGCTGTTTTAGGTTGCTTACATTGATCAAATTATTACCTATACAGATTTTATCATTACACAGAAGGAAATTAGAATGGATCATGATATACTATTTATGTGACTTTTAACCACCCCATAATTAAAATTTAAGCTCTAGATTCATGGAGAATAGATCATCTTTAACCAATTTGACTTAAAAGCACAGATCTTAAGGACCAAAAAAATTATTTCATTAAGACAGGTGTGTACCTTGTAGATTCATTGAAATTTAAATTTGTTCTCAGTTCTTCACTGTGAGCTGTGAATAACATTTTCATCTGAATGATTTGCAGCATTATTGTTCCATAGTTGGAGTATAGTTGCCTATGCTGATCTTCATTTTGTTTGTAATGACTCTGAGTGATGATGTTA
Organism: Chrysochloris asiatica; assembly: GCF_000296735.1. Lineage (NCBI taxonomy): Eukaryota > Metazoa > Chordata > Mammalia > Afrosoricida > Chrysochloridae > Chrysochloris > Chrysochloris asiatica. The sequence continues at coordinate 1,856,448 of NW_006408641.1, forward strand.
GAGGTTTTCCTTAGCACAGATCCCAGTGGAGTACAAGTACCTGGAATTATTCAATCATTTCAACTTAACATAGCGAAGGAATTTTTTCTCTTGTTTGAGAAAAATAATGGGTGAAGGTATGAATTTTATAACTCTAGGAGATGGCCTTTTACTCCAGGTAAATAAAATAGATGGGTTCTCTGTTCATAAAGCAATTCAAAATAAGGCCCCTGCTCTACCAGTATTTAATGAATATTCCTAATTATTGGTTTATTTCCTTAAGTTAAAACAATAAGTATAAAAACAAAATGAGTTGCTGTAACGTGAATCTCTATTCATGTCAAATCAATGCCTGCCAAAGTGTAGCTGCACTTCATTGGGTTGTTTTCTCTTGGAATTAGATTGCTAAGCCTTTCTCCTGAGGTCCTGCTGGGTGCATTCAAACCAGCAGCATCCCAGTGAGTTGCAATTTAGGTGATCCAATAGCATAATTAACTTCTCTTGAAACACTAGTGCCATTAAGAGTTTTTCCTTTTCCGAGATGTTTCATGGTGAATCTGAACTAAAACCCATTTTCTGAAGAATTCTTAAGATATAGGCTATCCAGCATTGTGCCATAGATCCCAGCCATCTTGAACACAGATATTGGATCAGAGAAAGACATCTGATGTGGAATCGGTTTTTGATAGACTGATCAGGGGCCTACAAAATGCCCTGCTACAAAAGCTCTGCCTCACTGAAAGCCTCATCTTTCTCCCGCGGAGCAGCTGGTAGTTTCGAACCTCTGACCTTAAGGTTCGCAGCCCGATTCGTAACCACTACGCTACCAGAGCTCCTTATGCTACTCTTTAATGAATGGTAAATGGTGATCCTTTTTGTTATTCTCTCTCTAGTGTCTATATGCAAATCCTATAGAAAATGGAAGTAAAGTGAAACAGCAAAAGAAGAAGCAAATGAAGCCCACAAGTCAATAACAACCATACGATAGAGTGAAATTTAGTTTCAAAGAGCAGAAATGAATGACAGAGCTTCTGTGATCATGGAACTCTAGAACAGGTTATCTCTGGGTAGTGAGGTTTGTGTTCATGTGATTCCTTCTTGACATTCCCTCTGTTTTTCAAACCGTCTCCAATAAGAAAATACTGCTTTCATGGTAGAAAAATACACTTAAATAACATAAATGTCATTGAAATAAAATATTTTTTAAAATCTAGCTTGATTTAACTAGATTTTCCTTTGCATATCATGATGACACTGCCAAAACCAGCCCCATCTGTTGCTTTATGAATGAAATGTTGATTGAGCAAGTGGCAACACAGCTTTGCAAATCTCACATGTCAGTCATTGTGTGAGTCCAGGTTTTGAGTAAAAGCTAGACGTTGTTTTCTACTGTGTGTTTCAGTTCATGGGTATTTGTAGGTGGTGGGAAAGTCAGCATATATTAGTCACTAAGTTTAAATCTCCAGCTGCCTGTCTTTTAGCCATTTGTCTTTGTCTAAGGAAGATCATTCTGCATGCCTCTGTGATTATTTCTCCTTTAGTTTCTCAAGACCTTGTCATAACTAGTGTCTTTGACGTTCTGACTGGAGCTTAAAAGATATGATATATTCTTCTGACTCTCTGATCCAAGAGGTCAGTTATTCAACTTTTTCTCTGAAAAAGAACTTTGAATTCTTCCTTTGATTACTATAAACTTGGTATAAACTAGGTTTATCTAAATGCTACTCAGAAACTGATTGATGAAACTAATTGTTGCTGTTGTTAATTGCTATTACTGCCTGTGACCCATGACAACATTAACCATATCGTTACTACATCAGAGCTTGCACCTACGTAGGACAAAATTTCGGAATCTTATTTCTAGCCAAAGCAGCAGAACTCTTTTATTTTATCCACCACCAATATGTCAGTTGTTTTCTCTGTGGTGGTATCCTAGTTATTTAATGCTGCTATAACAAAAATAGCAGACTTAAGTGACTTTAATAGACAGAAATTTATTCTCTCATGGTTTAAGAGGCTTTGCTGTTGTTGTTAGTTGCTGATGAGTCTGTTCTGACTCATAACGAACCTATGTAAAACAAGACGAAACACTGCTTGGTGCTGTGACATCTTCATAATTGATGTTATATTTTAGCCCATTGCTGCTGCCACGGTGTCAGTCCATCTCATTGGGAGTCTTCTTCATTTTTAGCTGACCTTCCACTTTACCAAGCATGATGTCCTTCTCCAGAGAGTGGACCTTCCTGATTATATGTCTGAACTATGAGAGACAAATATGTTTTTACATGAATTATTGACATATTTTGTGGTTTATTCTTCTGGAAGTGCATGGTATTTTCTGTATTCTTCTCCATCATGATAACTCAAATGCATCAGTTATTCTATGGTCTTCCTTGCTCATTATGCCATTTGCACATATGATTGAAAACACCGTGGCTTGGATCAAGCACACCTTAGAGTGATAGAGAAACCCTTTTCACTAGGCAAGTCATTCAAGCAGTAGACTGAGTTTTCTCCATTTCTTAAAGACTACATTGTCCTTATCATCCTCCATCTTCTGGCTTAGAAGAAAATTAATGAAAAAATAAAAACCCATATACTAAGCATTGTGAGACTCTAAATGTATCTTCATCTTACATTTTTCCCTTTGTTCTCTTGAACCTGAGATCTCCCCCATTTAGTATTCACAAACATATCTCATACAAAGTAATTACTGGAAGAGCCATGGTCCTCACTTAGCTGATTGTACTGACACCAGTATTTTTCAACATGAATTTTTGAAGTAGCATCAATATTTAATCTGATACTCTAAAAGACATTTTTTTCAGGAGTTAAAGAAGTTTTTAATTAACAGAAACTAAAATTAGAGTATCTGCCAGACATTTCCATAAGATAACATGTATATTGGAAAATACATCAATTTAAAAAGTCACTAGAGGTTCATTGTAAGGAATTGAATTTAGTTCTTCTTTAACATATCCTGTGCTGCCAAACTACAGGGAGTCAAGCCTTGGTTCACCTTGTCACAGCTAAAAAGATTCCAGACCTCTGGAGAATTTGAATTATCCTTAAAGTACTCCTGTGGACTGAAACATATGGCATCTGAGGTAGATAGCTAATTCCAAGATCATAGAACAAGACTCCATGTCCCTTGCCTAATTTTGCTATTTTTTGCATTATAATTATATCTATTCTTATATTAATATCATTACAATATTGTGATCTTTTTCGTCAGTAATTTTATTCACAATGACAATTTCTTCAGGTTTCATTCTTTTTATACAGATTTCTTCTAACACTTGGAGAGAAAATATATTTGTTATACCTCAGTGTTACTGTGATTGAATTTTTGGAGCATGAAACTTGAATGTACATTAGTTCTTCTAGGAGTTCACCTAAATGCTCATTCTTATCATGAAAGTGTGCATTTGATCATTGATCTACAGATCTTTGTTTGGAATAAGAGAGACTCTTATGTCTTCTTGTAATCTTATAGCAGAAAAACCTAAGGCAGTATGTATATTCTTTTTTGCCATCTAATCAGTTATGATGTTCTCTCATTGGAGAAATGTATTTGCATTCTATCTGCCACAGTGACCAGATTGCAGATGTTATTATAGATAGAATTATGTCTCAGCAGAAGTCTTTAGACACCTTGCTAAGGTTGTACTGGACAATAAAATATCTGTGCATTTTCTTTTAGCACAGTGAGGTGGACTTTGTGTCATTGCTAACATTTCTTACTGTGTTTGGGTGAAAGCCATAGGGTAAATAGAACAAGATAACAACAACAACAAAACGTTCAAAAGGTTACTTGGCTACACTTATTTCCTACTATGTCTGATTGTCATTTTTTAGATATCCTTAGTTGGTTACTAAATTGCATAGGTTCCTGACTATGTTCTATACTCTAAACCAGTTTAACTTTTTTAAATGAATGTGCTATTAATTATGGGATAAATCAGATGTGTGAAATATCTGTTGAATAAGAATGATATACACTCATGTATGTATGTATATATATATATATATATATATATATATATATATATTCATATTTAAGGAAATGGAATACTTGGAGGAAATTAATTCCAACCATTGAACTGACCATTTTGTTATATGAGCTTCTTTTAACTCAGAACCCTCTTCTCAATTCTTCACCAGTGACTAGACTTACAAAAGAGTCCGTTTTTTGTTGTTCTTGGGTGTTTCATATTGACCCTCATTTCTTAACTTCCCTCTGGATTTGATCCTACAATTCAGCCTTTTGTGCTGTCATAATCCCAGTGAGGATCTGCTCATTTTGAAGATGAGGCAAGATCAGCAAGGTGAAGGAAACAAAAATTAGCCAAAGTTTACCAAGAGAATAGACAAAGCCCTTGCAAAAGAAAGGCTACTAAATTGTGGGTAATTGATCCCTGCTTTGGGGACTTAATCAAAAAGAGTGACTATGCCACCAATCTTTGAAAACATAGAGGCTTTAAGTAAGACTAAGCTTTCATTGGAGGATTAATTCAATCTTGATTAAACAGAAAAAGGAAACGAAAGGAGAAGTAATTGTTATTAAAACAAATGTACCAATAATGTTCCAAGAAGTATGTAAAAAAGGTGTCCTTGCACAGACTGCTCGTAGGAAATGACTGATAATAAATAATTGGTTGCAAGATAAATGTAGATTCATTCATGGTGAACTTTGTGTATAAAGGTTCTGCTTTATATTTACAATGGGGGAGCACTCTGTATTTTCACTTAGTGCTGCCTAAGTCAAGTTGTATGATTCTTCAGTAAGAGCAATATCTTTACTACTCAACCAGAGTATAAGAGTTTCTTCTTTGGTACCCTCCTGTGAAATTCCAAAGAGTATACCAGAGAATCAGGGAGGGTGAGTTGAGTTTTGTATTCTGTCAACTTTTAATCCTGTGGCTTGGCTATAAAAATGTCTTCTTTTCATTCACTGGGGTGATCATTACATTGCAACATATTCTATAACACAATCCAGTTGCCACCTTGCAGTGTAGTTAGCTTGCTATTCTCAGAAGTTATGGTGAGCTTAAATTACTTTACTTACACACTTTTGTTTTCATATTTTTGTAATAATTATGTTTAACTCGTACAAAGAAACAACAACAATTCTGAAAGCTGAATACTACTATGTAACGAACTCATTGCAAATATTCTGGAATATTTTGGTCATTAAAATAAATATCAGTGCATTTATAGTTACATAGGCAAATCAAGTAGACAGATAGGCTCATCTATCACAATCTGAGTTCTTTTTCACTGACATCAGAATAAGAAACCACTTTTTCACATATATATAAGCAAACTCCACTTAGACCTGGCAGGCATATACTTCATGCAAATCGCAAGTGCAAAGACAAGCAAAATCCTAATTTTATGCATTAGCACAAAATTAAGAGAAGGTCATATGTTTGAGAACTGCTGTTGATAGAATTTTTGTAAAGAAAGGTACAATTAAGTTTCTGCCCCTGTACACTTGGCAAGCTTAAATCTGTCGAGCTTCTGGCGTGGAGTCCTTAATGGATCTTTTAATTAGTACAGACCTTGTTACTGCCCATTTTCATTTTTACCACAGATCACCCATGCACAAAGATGGGTTTTAGATGTTAACCCTTTAAAAAATAGATGCTGATGGAATATAAATGTCATGGGCACAGATGCCAACAGTAGAGATAGAAGCAGCTGTTGGTGCAAATGCTTGATCTGTGATGGGGTCAAGGAACTTTTCAGATGAGCTAGGGCTTGGCTTGGTTAGATAACCAGCCATCAAATCAAATAATTATAAAAATTAAATCAATCAAAACATAGCCAGATGAACAGGTGATGACACAGAATACTAATAAACAGAAAGGTTGCGGTCAGTTAGAATGGCAAAAGCAGAAAGGTAGGCAAAATTAATCATTTCTCTTACCAGACAAACAGGATAATGAGAATAGAACAAAGAATGGAACGTAAATCACATGTATAAATCAGATTTAAAGAATAGAAAAGGATCCGATATGGAAAAAGTGATGGAGCCTTCCAGTGTTACAGGCACAAAGTTGATCTTGACAGTAGCACTTCAGAGAAATGGGTCCCATGTTAATGAATATGGCTTTTCAATGTGAATCTAGATGTTTTGGATCAGTAGCAATAGTATTAAGTCTCTATAGAAGACAGTGTTTTATGCTGAGAGTGGATATGAGAAATTACAATTTTTGCCATTTGCCCTTTCATACATGCCTTGCCAAAATGTCCAGGAACTAAGAACTTTCTCTTGAGTTTTTTTTTTTTTTTTTTTCTTTTCCTTCTAGACTTTCTATTAGATATTTGAAAGGCAAGCCCAATTTTACATTACTTTGGGCAGATCCTTACGGAGAGCCAGCTACAGTTTTGTGTAAGTTCTATTTGATGTTAAGGAGTCGTGGTGTGACATTGTAGGATAAACACTGGGCCTAAAGGTCTCTTTGAACTGCAAAATTGGCAGTTCAAACTCAGCAACCTCTCCTCGGAAACCCTACACAAGGTCACTATGAGTAGGAACCAACTTGACAGCTCTTAACAACAACAATTTTATTACTATGCATTTTTCCCAAAAGTTGCATAAACAATGTATACTGTCAAAATAAATGCTTCTCTAATGACAAACTATATCTTTATTGGATATAGCTTTTATCATATTTTCATTATTTACTTAAATTATTAACCAGTGTACTATGTGTCAGGATATAGACTGTTGTTGTTGTTTGTCCTTAAGTCAGTCCTGACTCAAAGTGACCCTATTTACACAACAGAAGAAAATACTGCCTGGTCTTGTGCCATCTTTACAATTGTTGCATTTGAGTCCATTGCAGCTGTCAATCCATCTTGTTGGTGATCTTCCTCTTTTTTGTTGATCTTCCACTTTACCAAGCATGATGCTCTTTCCAATGACTGCTCCCTCTTGAAAAGATGTTTAAATTATGAGAAATGAAGTCTGGCCATCCTGGCTTCTAAGCAGGAGTCAGGGTATAATTCTTCCAAGACAGATTTGTTTCTTCATGGTACTTTTAATATCCTACTCCAATACTATAGTTCAAATAGGTCAGCTTTTCTTTTGTTGGCAGTGAATAGTGTCACCTTTTTTAAGTTACATGGTAACTATGGTAATGGAAGAGAAGCAAAATTTGAAGGGGATTAAGAAAGGATTTGCAGTGTGGAGAACAGGTTATTTTATATAAATGTTTGTAATATCCTGGTTTGATATTAATAATAAACATCATAATAACTCTAGCATGTTTCTTCTAGAAAACACTTTTAGTCCCTGGAAATGTTCCAAGTGCTTAACTCTTTCAATTCTTATAACAATCCCATAATGCAGTTTTCTACAAAAGAAACTTAAAACAGCTAGAGGAAAAATAGAATTGAAAGATTATGGAATCTCAAAACTGATGTGAATGGCAGAGGACAAAATGGCGGAAAGGTTAGAAGTGCAGTGAAGATCTTCATCAGCAATAACACAGTACCAGATGAAGCAGGTTTAGGGGACAGCTCCAAAACTCTGAACCACATATAAAGAAATATTTAGAAAGTTTGAATCTAATGCTTTTGAATCTGCCAGGCTTAGCATTTCCCAGAGCAGCCATCTTGGGTGAGACGGAACAGGGAAAGGATGAGAGCAGCTATGGACTAACACCTGACAGAACCACAGAGCTGCCGGAAAAAAATTTCCCTAACATCCTGAAAAGCAAAAAGATAAGCATTCACGAAGCTGGACAAACCCCAGGAAAGATAGACCCTCAAGGAAAATCACCAATACATATACTAAACAAGCTCTCCAAAATCAAAGATAAGGACAGAATCCTGAAAGCAGCTAGGAAAAAGAGAAGTGTAACATAAAAAAGCAAGCAAATTAGATTAAGCTCGTATCTTTCAACAGAAACTATGCAGGCAAGAAGGCAATGGGGAGACATATATAAAACCCTGAAAGAAAAAAAAAAAAAAAAAAACTGTCAACCAAGCATCATCTACTCAGCAAAGCTGTCAGTCATATATGATGGTATAATCAAAACATTACAGGATAAACAGTCATATATGATGGTATAATCAAAACATTACAGGATACACAGCAAAACATCCTAAAGGGAATTCTGTGAACTGAGAACCAATAAGAACAGAAAACAACCAGAGAATGACGTACATGGCAGCAGCATCCTGAACTCAGTCGACAGATGGAAGAATCAAGAACAGAATAAAATGAGAACAGAGGATCTGGGAGGTCAATTTATGATCAAAACAATTATAATGTGAAAGAAGGTAAACACGTAGGAACAGAGATCCAGGTGGTCAGAAGGTCAGGTAGATTATAGGATAAAATAGACTGTCTTAAATGGAGGGAAAAGTTAATGGACTATATATAAGGTAAATACCGCGATGAGGTTGGGGTGGGGGGTTGTGGTGGTGAAGGGAGGCAACGGTAAAGCACAGGATAGGGGACAGACACGTCATAGTTTGGGTGTTGGCGAGGGCAGTACAAGAAGGGGGAAGGGTGGAAGAACAAACTAGTAGGGGAAAACCGAGACATGTTTGCATGGGCTAAATGGGACAGAGATAAACATGCTCAACCTTACAACAGCAGGCCTCTGTGATACAGGGATGTAGGCACAGTTTGAAAAGGGTAAATAATACTAAGATGCTTGACTGTCTTAATGTTGGTTTCCCTTGCCTACTATTGTAAATAGACATTTGAGTGGGATAGAAAGGGATGTTGGGAAACATGATTACAGAAAGCTTGTAAGCCTATCTTCAGGCTATAACTGATTAGAATACCTAATAGGGTTTCAAGAATTTGCCCAGTGAAATAGGCCTCTTGCAGAGGCCTGGCAGTGTATAGGACCTTAGGTGGAATCTTGAGGCACACAGAACCTTCTGAGGTGGGACATTCCCACTAGACAGGACAAGCAGACCAGCCTGGAACAGCTACAGTGACAGAAGATACATCTTCAAAGAAAGATCATCAGGAAAAACCGAAAACAAAAATGGAAGTGTGACTTGCTACTACAAGAATAAGCAAGCTGTTTACCAGGAAGCCATCAAGGCAAGCAACCAAGTTCCTTCAGGGCAAACCTCCCTCTAAGACTGAAACTCAAAGAGAACACATGAGCAGGCATGTGAGCTTGCTGACCACCACATTGGTTTAATGGTGAGTGGAAGAGGGGGAAGGGCAGCAGTGAAGAAATGGGCTGAGTTCAACCACATTCCACAGACTCCCATTGACCTGGAGATGAGAGAGAAGAGGAAGGGCTGGTTGGTCCAAAGTGTGGTGAGACCTGGGGACACCTGAGCCCATGGACAAGGACATTGCCACAGAAGGCTAGAGCTGAACGAGAAGCATCCAGCTGATAGGAAGTGAAGGGAGACACATAAAGACAAACAAACTTGCAGATAGTGCCCATCTGACGTAGCCTCAATGGCTTGATAATCAGAACTCGACTAGAGGAAGATAAAACAAAAACAAAATGATAAAGGAAATGAGGTTAAATAGCTATAATTTGATGAACTTGACCTATACTCATGGAGGTAGTAACTCTAAATACCAACAGAGAGGGAAGGTAGTCTTCACATCAAGTATCGATGCTATCCCCTGCTGTACACCAGGGTAGATAGGGGTGGGCAACTTAGATATTGGCTACCTAAAATGAGGGGGCCATAAAGGCATGCAGTGACTGGCTTACAAGGTTTCAAGAGGGAGTTTAGTTTAAGAGTGTGTGAGGGAACAGAGTCCCCACTGAATAGTTTTCATCTTGTCTAGATGGGTCTGGCTGAAAGAGATGGGTTAAGTTTCTTATGATTCATTAGTGAGTAATAGTTACCATGACTAATTGCGACTGTCACAATTGTAAAGGTAGAAGTTTTGTATCAAAACGGGGGAGTAGTTTATCTTACAATCCAGAAACAATAGTTTATTTTACAATCCAGGACCATCAAGGGAGAAGATCACAAGTGGAATGTGAGACTTTATCCAGATAAGCAGCAACACCAGAGATGGGGTCATGGAGAAAGGGAGCAGCTGAGAACTCTAGGTTCATGGGAAGAGAGGAACTAAAAGCTGGTGGCCAGGAGGCAGACTTGAAGAATGCTCCCTTTTGGTGGCATGAATTATTATATATGCCTGAGTGTCAAAAAAAAAAAAAAAAAAGAGCTAAAATAAATAGAAATACTGTTATCTTGATGGTACATGGAGGGGATTATAATTATTGTAATGAATCAAGGTGTATAGTTTATTGAACGTAGAATTGATGATCTGCCCTGTAAACATTCACTCAATTCACAATACATTTTTTTTTTTTAAAAAGAAGAAAGATTATGGAATTTTCCTGTGAACTTTTTGAACCCCCTCATGATGATGGGGATATTGGTGTGCTGTCATGTCAGTTCCAACCCATAGCAATCCTGTATAGGGTTTCCAGAGCTGTAAATCTTAACAGGAGCAGAAATCTTCATCTTTCTGTCGCTGAGTGGCTGGTAGATTCATACTGCTGAACTTGTGGTTAGCAGCCCCACTGGTAACACACTATGATACCACGGCTCCATTTTAATTAAGAGAAAACAGAAACAAAGAAAGATAATATTGTCCAAGTTTACAAGTATTAAGTGCTAGTCTCTCAAGATCATAGCTACTTAGTGTCAGCCCAAACCCATCTATGCAGTTTGTTCCAGAGCCTTTAGTCTTAATAGATTTAACTTTATAATGCATGTGACCTTATGCTGCCCATCTACTCCCATGTTGTACATTGTGATTGCTGTTGAGCTATTTTTTCAGTTGAATCATCTGTGTTTTCCAGATGCACAATCATGCCACTAGAGTGCTTTAATATCACTGCATTAAAATTCTTCTCGCTCTGAATTGATTACTGCTGTTGGCTAGTAACTCCACAATAAGAGCTCTGATAGCAGACATTTTTGTCTTACTGGGAATGCTTCAATTATCTCTCCAAGTGTGTGTGATATTGACTTTTATATTGGTGGTGGTGGTGGTTATGTGCCGTGTAGTCGGTTCCAACTCATAGTGACTCTATGCAGGGTTTCCGAAGCTGTAAATCTTTACAGGAGCAGAAAGCCTCATCTTTCTTCCATGGAACAGCTGGTAGTTTCGAACTTCTGACCTTACGGTTTGCAGCCCAATTCGTAACCACTACACTACCAGAGCTTGCTATGTAACTTTTATAAAACCTAGATTCCTATAAGAAATGAACTCCAATAATACCAGTGCAAGATTATACTGTGAAGAGTAGATGGAGTCTGAATCACTTTGAAGGTAGACTTGATAGGGTTTGCTGATGGCTTGGATGTGGTGTATAATGAAATGCGGGATTCAAATATGACTCCATATTTTCTGGCCACCTGAAAAGAAGAACATATCATCAACTAACATGTGGAACTTGATTCTTTAAAAAATTTAGTTTTAGATGCCAGTTAGACATCTAAGTGCTGGTCTGCTAACTGCAAGGTTGACAATTCAAGGCCACCAGTCACTCCTTGGAAACTCTCCACATGGTCTCTATGAGTTGAAACTGACTGGATGGTGCTTAACAACAACAATAATACATATTAAGAGATAACTCTAGGCAAAAGATATAAAGTCCTGATTCATAATCCTAAAAATGGTCGCTAAAACTCTTGCCCCTGGAGAGGAATGTTGCGTCCCAGATCCAAGTGGTTCAAAAAGAAGTGATTACTTGAATTAATGCTGCTGAGATCAGAGTGATTTAAACAATAGACTATTGGTTTTAGAACTGTGGAAGTCCTGTTGTCATTAATACAAACAGTTTCCATAGAATGTTAAAGGTATAAAACTAAAGAGAATAGGGCCAAGAAAGAATGGAAGGATAGCAGTACAAAGCAGCAATTTCAGGAAACTTTAGTGTGTGTGGAAAAGTAAGAAGGAACACATTAGAGTGACATAGATGTAATCATTGGTACTTTTTTTCTTTCTTTTCTAATGGAACATGTGTTGGCATGCTGCATTTTGATGAGATTGATCTTGTAAACAATGAAAGAGATGTTGCATTTGTTGGAAATGCATCTTTGAAGAGCTGAAAAGAATGAGAGTTAGGTCACAATTTGAGTAATCTGTAGATTAGAGCATGAGTGTTTCTCTATAGCCACACAGAATAAAGGGCAGATTGAAACAGGTACTGTTAGGTATATACATAAGGTGTTGAGAGAGTGAGGCAGCACTATTCTGATTGCTTCTATTTTCTCTGTGATCCACTGTCATCATTGGAAAGTACAGAAGAGGAAGTAGGTATTGGGTATTTGAGGAGAAAAGAAAATATATGAATTGTCTAAGAGTATGGCACATTTCTAGAATTTGGAAATGTCTACTTCTTTCAAAAATATTTTTTGTCATCTGCAAGTAAATTTTTGTCATAAATACACAATTTTTCACAGTTAGAAGCTCGACTGTTAACTGAAAGGTAGGTGGGTTTATGCCACATGATAAAGAAGTGGCAGTCTGCTTCCATAAGCATTGTTGTTGTTGTTATGTGCCGTGGAGTTGGTTCCAACTCACAGTGACCCTATACAGGGTTCCCGAGGCTGTAAATCTTTACGGGAACAGAAAGCCTCATCTTTCTCCCATGGAACAGCTGGTAGTTTCAAACTGCTTACCTTGTGGTTCTCAGCCCAATTCATAACCACTACGCCACCAGGGCTCCTTGGAAACCCTAAGGGCAGTTTCATTCTTCTTACTGAGTTGCTATGAGTCAGAATAGCCTGGACAGCAATGAGCTTGGTTATGGCAGGCATGTAAATGATACCCTTTATAGATGGAGTTCTGGTGTGGCACTGTAGGAGAAACACTTGACTGCTAATCACAGGGTCAGTGGTTCAAACCCACCACCGCTCCTTAGAAACCCTATACAAGGTGGCTATGAGTCAGAACTGACTCCACAGCACCTGACAACAACATAGTTGAGTCACACCTAGAAAATACTTGATGATGCCTAGAAAGGTTCCTAGTATTTATCCAATGAATGAATATCTATAAAACAGTTCTATTAAAAGTAACTAATAAGATCTATTTAACATGGATGGAAAAGGTTACACATATAGTTTGGTCCTAAAGACATCAAAAATAGCAATGACTTTCAGAAATAAAACCCACAACTAACTTCATGATTTAGTGCTTTGCCAAACTTAGCACAGTGTTCAAATTAATAAAGCAAGCTTTCAAACATCTACTTTAAAGTAGGACATCCCTTTCTGTTCTTTATGACTTAAATAAGATGAGTCATTTTCCCCCTCCTCCCCTCCCCAAATGCATTTGCTGCTTGAATTCTATAGAAAGGAAAGAACTAAAATACATTTTAAAAATAATCTAAAACCATTAAAAATATTCCCTGGTGACATTTGAAATGAGAAATAGGACACTACTTATTTAAGGTAGTGTATTAATAATTTGGAAATGGGTTGAATCTTTTCCACTTGGAATTCTAGTCTTTTCTTTTTGAAATTATACTATAGATGACATGCATTGATGTTAAATGACTGATAAGAGTGTTTCTTGAAGGTCTTTTTACTTAACTTGACAAACGGTATACAAAATGTCACATGCAAACTATTAGAAATCAAGATGTGACTTTGGTATTATCATACCGTAGTTTGGTTTTGTGCTTGGAAAGCCCAAAATGTTTTCTGCTGATCATCATTTCTCCCCTCGGAATTTCAGCAAGACTATACGTTTAGCTATCAACATAATCACTTTAAACATTGCCATGTAAGTGCCTTGTGCTGCATTTCAAGGGTCTGGACCAAGTATGATTTGAGTCAACTGGCCTAGATGCAGGGCCTTGGGAGAACTTTCTAGTTTTCCATAATATAGGTTTTATTATTGGTACATGCAAGCATGGTTGTAGGAAGGAAGTGGAGATGGATCAGTCAGATAGGTCCATTTATTTAGAAACCAAAGAATAGATTTGAAATTGAAATGCAAGGGCAAGGAGGGAATGGATCATGGACTATTGCTTATTAAGGCACTATGTATTCTAATAAATGCTGTATATTATGTTAAATGAATATTCAACTCATCATTCTCAAAGAGATCTAATATAGAGCCAGGACCACTTTGAGCAGTATGCCAGAAGCCAAATATAATCTTTTGAAGATCTTGGACGTCTCTGCATGTTGATCTCAATTGATATAATTTGGGCGATGGCAGTAATTTTATGGGTCATCTGCTTCAACTCTCTGATGGAATAAATGAGGCAATGGAAATCTAAAGAGTATAAGTGACTTTTAGAGAAATTTAATAGAACCAGCACCATAGTTTGACTCTATTCTTCTCAATGATCCTGATTCCCGCAGGTCATACATAATGTCTCTAACTACTTTGCTAGAATTCAGGAATCTCTGGCATAGTGGTATGAATACACCATTCTAAGTCTCTTTCACATGAAGGAATGAGGAGTGTCATGGGAGAAAAGTAGATTGGAGTTGAGTTTTTTATGGTTTGACTCAATAGCTAAATATGAGTTTGGTAGAATCTAGCATTTAAGGGGATGGTGGGGAGGTAGCTTGGTCAGGCAACTGAGCATCAGCAATTCTGATTTATTGCTCTGAAAAATCCTTTGTGTATTAGATGCCAAGGTATAAATTACGAGGTCTTACAGAGTAAAACAACTCTTTTCATTATCCAAACCCAGAGAAACCAACCCTCTGCCATTGGGTTGATTCTGACAAATTGCAACAGGATTTCCAAGACTGTATATCTTTATAGAAGCAGATAATCTTATCTTTCTTCCACCTACCGAATGATGGGTTTGAACTGCCAACCTGTGCTTAGCAGCCCAGCAACTAAATATGGGGCTCATGGGACTATACTGTAGGGTTTCTGTCAGACAGTTTAACATTGTGCTGAAAAAGAATACTACATGATTTTGTGTTACATAGACCCATTCAGAACTCTTCAAAATATAGTACAGTTATGTTGCTTGTTGTTATTAAGTGCCTTCCAGTCTGTTCTGACTCATAGTAATCGTCTACAGGGTTTCCCAAGAGCAACTGATGGATTTAAACTACTGACTTTGCTGTTAGCAGTCCGGTGCTTATCTTACAGCATGTGTTACTTGTCATCAAATTGACTTCAATTCATGGATTCATGGTGATTTCTTCATGGTGACTCCTTGTACTATAAGAAGCTCAGGTAGCACAGCCGTTATGAGTCAGTCTGCTAACTTCAAGGTCAGCAGTTCGAAACTACCAGCTGTTCCATGGGAGAAAGATGAGGCTTTCTGCTCCCATAAAGATTTACAGCCTTGGAAACCCTACACCAGGTCACTATGAGTTGGAACTGAGTCCACGGCACACCACCACCATCACCACCTTGTGCAATAGAACAAAATATGGCTGGGTCTTACACCATGTTTATGGTCTTGAGTCCACTGTTGTGATCAATGGAATACCTTTCAACCTAGAGGGCTCATCTTCCAGAAGGCTATTCTATTGTGGTCTATAGAGATTTCATTGGCAAACTCTCAGTAGACCACCAGGTCTTTCTTTCTAGTCTGTCTTAGTCTGAAAGCTTTGCTAAAATCTGTGACCTTATTGGTGTTTGAAATACTAGTGGCTAGTGTATCTTCCAGCATCAAAGCAATACAGAAGCCACCACATTATAACAGACTGACAAATCAGATGATGGAATAGTTATGTCATTTGTTTTTCAAGGATGAGGAATCTAGTAACTCCTTAAAAAAATGACTGGTCATGGAAGAGATTTCCTCAGCATTAAAAACCTCATTTGTGATTTAAAAGAGAAGTGATTCTAGCTCCCTTTAGGAATTGGTACCAGTAGTGGGTACAGAGAGTCATCAGGAGAAGCCTCATGCCAACCACTGTGGGGAACATAGAGTAAAAGATTGGGGGTAACATCAGATTCTTTTAAGAACACCAAATTGTGACAATAGTTGGTGAAAGAGGAACCCATCACAGATAATGACATTTCCTGTGAGCATTTTTCAATTGTAGCCTTTCTCCCTATGCTCATCAGCTATAGGAAACTGACCAACACACAGGGTTGCTACTGCCTCAGCTCCAGGAACCACCAGTCCCATTGTAGCCTGTAATGTAGTAGACCTACAGATCCTGATTGATTCCCTTTTGCAATGAATTTACTAGTTATTAGATACTCTGTCTTTGACATCAAGCACCTTCTACAGGTACATATTCATAGAAGTCAAACCTGAAAATCATCTTAAACAACATGAACTTGTTCATATTTAATTGAATTAATTAAACTTAGGCAAGTAGTAAAAATGATAGAAGGTGGTATACCCAAAAGTCTTGAAACTAAGAACTCAAAAGAAACTTGCACACCAAGGTTCATTGAAGCACTATTCTTAATAGTCAAAAGGTGGATCCAACCTAAATTCTCATCAATGTTGTTGTTGTTAAGTGCCGTACAGTAAGTTCTGACCCATAGAGACCCTATACGGGTTTTCCAAGCCTGTAAATCTTTACGGGAGCAGAAAGCCTCATCTCTCTCCTGCGGAACAGCTGTTAGTTTCAAACTGCAGACCTTAATGTTCGCAGGCCGATTCGTAACCACTATGCTACCAGAGCTCCTAAATTCTCATCAATAGATGAAGGATAAACAGGTGTGGTACATGCATACAATGAAATACTGCTAGCCATGCTTAGCCATGTTTGCAATGTGGAAAGAACTTGAAGACGTTATACTGAACAAATAAGCCAGTCTTTAAAGGACAAAGTATAACATCACTGATATGTATAAAAAGACAAATGTATAGGAAACAAAACTTATTAGTGAAGTTGGTTTTAACAGCAAGTTTGGCAGTTCAAGCTCACCAGCCACTCCTCAGACACCCTATACAGGGTCACTATGAATCAGAACCGACTGGCTGACTCGCCAGCATTTAACAACTGTATTTTGTTGTTGTTGTTATGTGCCAAGGAGTCGATTCCGACTCATAGCAAACTTGCATAGGGTTTCTGAGGCTATAAATTCTTACAGGAGCAGAAAGCATCATCTTTCTCCCATTGAATGGCTGATAGTTTCAAACTGCTGACCATTAGATTAGCAGCCTAATTCGTAACCACAATGCTACCAGAGCTCCTTAACAAATGTGTGTGTGTGTATATATAGATACAGATATAGATATAGATATATAGATACAGATATATATATAGATATAGATACAGATATATATATCTATATATCTATATATCTATATCTCTATATCTATATCTATATCTATATATATAGTTGTTGTTAAGTGCCGTCGAGTCGGTTCCAACCCATAGCGACCCTGTACAGGGTTTCCGAGGGTGTAAATCTTTATGGGAGTAGAAAGCCTAATCTTTCTCACGTGGAGCAGCTGGTAGTTTCGAACCGCTGACCTTAAGGTTCCCAGCCCGATTCATAACCACTACGCTACCAGAGCTCTCTCTCTCTCCCTCTCTCTCTCTCTCTCTCTCTCTATATATATATATATATATATATATAGAGAGAGAGAGAGAGAGAGAGAGAGATTGAGAAGAGAGAGACAATATAAGTCTCTCTGGCCCTGTAGGATATGCACTGGACCCCAAAGTTTGTTTGAACCGTAACATGGGTAGCTTGAATACAACAGCCATTCTTTGCAAACCATATAAATACATATATTCTGCTGTGCATAAGGTCGCTATGGGTCAGTACAGACTATATGGAACCTAACAACAACAACAACAATATATATATATATATAGTTAAGTGACATCGAGTTGGTTCCAACCCATAACAATCTTTTCTAGGGTTTCCAAGGAGAGACTGGTGAGCCTGAATTGCCAACCTTGCAGTTCAAACCAACTCTTGCAGTTCAAACCAACTTTGTAGTCCTGTGCATTAACCCACAATGCCCATTATATATCTGCTGAGGGTATTTATGTAAAACCAAACAGTTCATAGGATTTGGTTCCTTGGTTTGGAGGTTTAGGGTCATTATTTCATGATGCATACCAGTTAATTGACCCAATAACATGTCTAATGCTTATGTTCTACCTTCTTCTTCATTGTGTCATATCCAGGGCACTTTTATTGTTGTTAGGTGCCGTTGAGTCCGTATCAACTCATAGCGAGCCTATGCACAGCAGAAGAAAACACTGCCCGATCCCGGGCCACCCTCACTATTGTTGCCATGCTTGAGTCCATTGCTTCTGCCACCTGGGCAGTCCGTCTTGTTGGGAGTCTTCCTCTTTTTCTCTGACCCTCCACCCTACCAAACATGATATCCTTTTCCATTGACTGGTACCTCCTGACAATATGTCCAAAGTATGAGAGATGAAGTTTGGCCATCCCGGCCTCCAAGGAGCACTCTGGCTGCACTTCTTCCAAAATGGATCTATTGGTTCTTTTGGCAGCCCATGGCACTTTCAGTAGTCTCCTCCAACACCATAACTCAAAACATACAATTCTTCTACGGTCTTTCTTATTCACTGTCCAGCTTTCGAATGCATATGAGATTATTGAAAATATCATGGCTTGGGTCAGGCACACCTTAGTCCTCAAGCTGACATCTTTGCTCTTCAACACTTTAAAAAGGTGTTATTCAGCTGATTTGCCTAATGCAGTATGTCATTTGAGTTCTTGACTGCTGCTTCTGTGAGTGTTGATAGTTGATCCAAGAAGAATGAAGTCCTTGACAACTTCGTTCTTTTCTCCATTGATAAGAATGTTGTTTATTGGTCCAGGGGTGAGGATTTTTGTTTTCTTTAGATTGAGATGTAATCCATACCGAAGGCTGTGCTCTTTGATCTTCATCAGTAAATGTTTTAAGTCCTCTTCACTTTCAACAAGCAAGGTTGTATCATCTGCATATCACAGGTTGTTAATGAGTCTTCCTCCAATCCTGATGCCATGTTTTTCTTCATATAACCCAGCTTCTCGGATTATTTGCTCATCATACAGATTGAATAACTATGGTGAAAGAAAACAACCTTGTCGCACACACACCTTTCCAAATTTTAAAACATCCAGTGTTCCCATGATCTGTTCAAACAACTGCAATGTTGTGCATAGCTTGTCATGATCCACACAATCGAAAGCCTTTGCGTAGTCAATAAAGCACAGGTAAACATCTGTCTCATATTCTCTGCTTTCAGCCAATATCCATTGGACATCAGCATTGATATCCCTCGTTCCAAAGCTGCTCCTGAATCCGGCTTGAACCTCTGGAAGTTCTCTGTCAATGTATGCTTGCAGCCATTTCTGTATTACTTTTAGTAAAACTTTACTTGCATGGCATATCAAAGAGATTGTCTGATGATTTCTGCATTCCATTGAGTCATCTCTATTTGGAATAGGCACAAATATGGATCTCTTCCTATCAGTCAGCCAGATAGTTGTCTTCCACATATCTTGAAAGAGATGACTGAGTGACTCCTGGGCTCCCTCACTTTCTTGAAAGATTTCAATTTTTATTCCATCAATTCCTAGAGCCATGTTCTTCACCAATTCCTTCAGTGCTCCTGGACTTCCTCCTCAGTATCATTGGCTCTTGATCATATGCTACCTCTTGAAACAGTTGAACATTAACCATTTCTTTTTGGTACAGTGATTCTGTGTATTCCTTCCATCTTCTCTTGATGCTTTCTGCATCATTCAATAATTTGCCCAGAGACTCTTTCAATAACGAAAGTCGAGGCTTGATTTTTTTTTCAGTTCCTCCAGCTTGAGAAATGCTGAGTATGTTATTCCTTTTGGTCTTTTGATTCCAGACCTTTGCACATTTTGTTGTAATATTTGGCTTTATCTTTTTTGAGCTGATCTTTGAAATTTTCTGTTGAGCTCTTGGACCTCCTCATTTCTTCCATTTGCTTTAGCATCTCTACACTGGAGAGCAAGTTTCAGTATCTCTTCGGACATCCGTTTTGACCTTGTTCTTCTTTCTTGTCTTCTTAATGCCTTTTTACTTTCTTTCATGTATGATGTTCTTGATGTCATCCCACAACTCTTCTGGTCTTCAGTCTTTCGTGTTTAATGTATCAAATCTTTTCTTAAGATGATCTCTAAATTCATGTGGGATATATTCAAGGTCATATTTTGGCTCTCTTGGACTTGTTTTCATTTTCTTCAGCTTCAGTTTGAATTTGCATATAAGTACTTGATGGTCTGTTCCACAGTCTGCCCCTGGCTTTGTTTTGACTGATGATATGGACCATTTCTATTGTTTCTTTCTGCAGATATAGTCAATTTGATTGCTATGTATTCCATCTGGTGAGGTCTGTGTGTTTAGTCGTCTCTTATGATGTCTAAAGAAGGTATTTGAAATGAACAAATCATTGGTTTTGCAGAGTTTTATTATGTATTCTCTAGCATCATTTCTATCACCAAAGCCATATTTCCCAACTACTGATCCTTCCTCTTTGCTCCCAACCTTTAAAAGATAACAAATGGGCCATCAAAGGCATAAAAATTGGTGTCTGGGGAAAAGGAAAAAGAAAGTCAGGAATAGGAGGAGGATACAGAATGTGTGGCTAATTACCTCCTTTATTGTTAGACCAGATTTGGATGCTACCTGGCTACTGAGCGTTTTGATCAAAGATTCCATAGAAGAATCCTAATCAATAGGGGAAAAATACAGAACAGAATTTTAAATCCTCATAGAATCTAGACTTTCTGAAGTCATGGATAGCAGATGAACCCCTGAAACTTTTGCTCTGAGATCATCTATAACACTTAAACCAGAAATGTCCTCTGAAGTCTTCCTAAAATTGAATTACTATATAGAATCAAAGTGACAACAGCAACTCATAAGGTTAGCCAGGAATCTGAGGGATCAGCTAGTGCATGCTAATGAGGGAGGAACAATTCAGATAAGAGTGATGAGAATGATTATACAACTGTAAGAATGCAATCAATGTTACTAAATTGTACATGTAGACATGGTTGAATTGGTGTCTGTTTGGGTATATATATTTCAGTAACAACAATAGAATTAAAATAATTGTGGGATGGAATTCCCTTAGGGACTAAATTAAATATACATTCATAATTTGTTTTCACTCCTGTTATAATACAAGGTGTATAATTCAGGGACAGGTTTTCATTTGAAAATTCCTTTCTACCGCTAAACAAATTTAAAAGCCTCTCCAACACCTGAAGACCTTGCATAGATTAGATGATCTAAACAGGACCTTTCTCTCACAGTTCTTATTCTTAGAGTAGATGAGAAGTGATTGCTTTGTGGTAAATCTCTAAGGGAGATTCCTTAGGAACTCAAATTCATAGGAGGCATAAAATTGTTGTTACAGAGCTGTTTAATGGGGTCTGTTACATTATTTGGATTGAGGTGAAATCAGTTATTGTTATTTCGAGGATTGTTCACTGGGAGATGTTGAATTGAGTCTTTCTTAATGTAAAAAAGTTTTTATATTTATATTTATGGTCAGACAGCATTGTGTTTAAGTTAGTTTTTCTTCCCAACAAATACATTTTTGCACTGACTGATTTATTTCAACCAGCAATGTTTGAGAAAGCAATTCTATTTGGGGGTTCTCTTAGCATGACAGTTTAGGTAGGACATCTGTTTGACTATGCCCATAGCATATTTTTCTGTGGCAAAAGAGTGCTTCACTCAACTAAGCAAATAACAAAATTATTTACTGCAGGCAATCAAAAATTGCTAAAAGACTGAAATTTTAGATGATTAAGATTCTACTCATATATCTTAATTTTCCATGGCTTTCAACCTGTCCTTGTGAAATGGGGATTGAATTGATCCATTTTTACCAAATAGCAACTTGTTTTTTTTAATAATTGTAAATTTTCAATTAAATTATGTTGATAATGAGTTTGAATTACTTCCAGTAATGTTAATTTAGACATAATGGGTTGTTTTAATTAAGGAGAATGAATTAAAATGATACAGAATTGTCTATGTTCTTATGTGTTTTTCAGCATTGGACCCACATATGTTTTTGTTGTTAGGTGCTATCAAGTACATACTGACTCATAGCGACCTCATATGCACAACAGAACACATGTCTGCCCGGTCCTGGACCAATCTCACAAATGTTGTTAAGTTTGAGCCCATTGCTGCTGCCACTGTGCCAATCCATCTTCTTGAGAGTCTTCCTCTTTTCCTCTGACCCTCCACTTTACCAACTATGATGCCCTTCTTCAGGGACTAACCCCTTCTGATAATATGTCCAAAGTATGAGAGACAAAGTCTTGCCATCCTGACTTCTAAGGAGCATTCCGGTTGTACTACTTCCAACACAGATTGGCTTGTTCTTTTGGCAATCCGTGGTACTTTTATTATTCTCCTCCAGTACCTTAACTCAAGTGCATCGATTCTTCTCTGGTCTTCCTTACTCATTGTCTAATTTTCACATGAATATGAGGCTATAGAAAATATCATATGCTTATATATGGACATAGACAATTCTCTGATTCAGTTACCTATAAATGAAGCTGTACATCATTTTGTGTTGAAAGAGGTAATGAAATCCCTTCAAGTGGCTGTCACAATTATTGTTAGTTGCTGTGTACTCGTGGTAGCCTCATACATATAACAAGATGGAACCTTGACTGGTCTCATGTCATCATCTTCATGATGATTGGCATGCTTGAATCCATTGTTGTAGCTTTGGGGCAGTGCTTCACACCCAGGGAGCTTATCTGCCAGTGCTACATTGAAGTGTGTTCTGTTGTGATCAGTAAAGCTGCTATTGGTTAATTTCCAGAAGTGTACCACCAGGCTTCTCATCGTAGTCTGTTTTAGTCTGGAAATTCCACTGAAATTTGTCAACCATGGGTTATCCTGATATTATTTGAAATACCAGTGGTGGTGGTACACTGTGGAGTCAGTATGTATGGCTTCCAAGGCTGTAAATGTACTGGAGCAGAAAGGTTACTCTTTCTCCTGCAGAACAGGTGGTAGTTTCGAACTCCTGACCTTGAGGTTAGCAGCTCAATTTGTAACACTGAGATACCAGAGCTGCCTTGAAATACCAGTGACATAGCGATATACTAACCTTAACAGTGTAACAAATGTAACAAACATCTGGTGGCTTCAAATGCTAATACTTTAGATTGTACAACTACTTTCCTGAAAATATTCTAGCCGAATTCTTTCTACAGAAGTTTTGCCCAATTGAAATATACTGCCAGTATCAAATGCTAACATACAAAATGTAAATTGTCTTGTATTTAAATGGGAAAAAAATAAAAAGGCAAAGCAATTATAATAAAATAATTCATTTATGCTAATGTAAACATTACTGTTTCATGCTGAAATCATAAAATTTATCAGTGAGTTATTTTATATTTATTTATCAGTGCTTTTAAGTCCATTCTGACTCATAGCTACCCTTTATAGGGTTTTTGAGGAGTAGCTGGTGGGTTTGAACTGCTGACATTGTGGTTCGAAGTCCAGTGCTGATCCTACAGTGCCACACCAGGAGTTACTAATATTATTTTTTTCATATTAAGTTTTTTAATTATTGGTGGTATTTTATACTAACAAAAGAACTCAGTTCAGAATAACCATATTTTAAGGATGCACAATGCATAGTTGGCTCTTGTCATCTGTAAGGGTCAGAGAAATCATGGGGTGCATTTTCTCATGACTACAGAAAACTATTATTTTGAGGAAGCATTATAAGAAATATAATTTTAAAATGTCAACTTAAGTACTAGTAAAACCTGACATGTTAATATTGTTGTTAAGTGCCATCGAGTTGGTTCTGACTCATTGCAACCACGTATAGGGTTTCTATGGAGGGCTGGTGGATTCGAAGCACCAACCTTGCGTTTAGCAGTCCAGTGCTTATCCTTCAGCCATACACCAGGTCTCCATGTTTTGAATAAAATGGTTACATAAGTAAAGTTGTCTTGTCTGTGGAGATTCTGAAGAGGATGAAACTGAGAAAAGAGGAAAAGAATGACTTTACGTGGCATTATGAGAGAGAACCTGGATGTGAAATAAGGTATAATCATAGCTTGTTAATCACATTTTAATGTAGATATTGGGCATCAGAAGTTATACAAGACCATAGTATTATAATGCTGCATTGCATTATTAAGTGCCGTGGGAAACTGCTAATGGAAGGGCAACATTTGAACAGTATAGCTGCTTTGTTTGACCCGTGTGGTAAAAGTGGTTAACATGCTTGGCTACTAATTGACAGTTTGGAGGTTCAAGTCCACCCAGAGGTACCTTGTAAGGAAGACCTAGTGATCACCTTCCTTGAAATCAGCTTTGAAAACCCTCTGACCATGTGAGGTTTCAGTGGATCAGAGCTGACTTGAGAACACCTGTTTTTAAAAATCGGCAATAGAGAAAACTAGATAGTGTCCGTTATATTTCCTTAGATTTGCTTTCTATTTAACTTGTATGAATGAAGTCCTCGTGTGATGCTATAGGATAAGTACTGGACTGTTAACCTCAAAGTATGTGGTTCAAACTCAACAGCCACTCCTTGGAAACCATATAGGGTCTCTCTCTGAGTCAGAACCAAATTAATGGCATTTAATAACAATAATACATTTAGCAATATTTAGTTGGTAATTTGAATCTATAATTTGCTAATTTGCTTTCCTGAGAATACCACAGTCTTCAGGCACAGTTATCAGTTTCCAGAACCTTCTGGCACCACATGTCTTCAGAACCCGATTCAGAATCTTACCAGGGTCTGTTGTCACCCATACAACCTTTTACCATCCTAGCTTTCACTATAACGGATAGAGTGTTGAAAACTTACCAGTGGATGAGGAGTTATCCCTTAAATAGACAGCAAATATAGCCTGCAACCAGGATTGTTAAAAACTATTGTGCATGGAATTAATATTTTTCAATTGTTAATATTATGAAAGTACAGTGAGTTAAACATTGGACTGCTAAAGGTCAATGTTCAAATCTACCAGCCACTCTGCAGGAGAAAGATAAGGCAATCTGCTTCCGTAAAGATTAATAGTTTTGGAAATCCTATGGAGCAATTCTGCTCTGCCCTGTGAGTGACTTTGAGTCGTAATCAACCCACCAGAACTGGGACAATATGAATACAGTAGTGTGTATTACTGTACTTCAACTAAGTTTAAATGACAGTAGATTTTACATTCAATTATAACTTGGTATTTTTTGTGTGTGAAAATACTTAATTACTGAATAGTACTATATCATGAAGTACCAAATTGAATTAGCATATGTAGCCACATATTTGGTTTCCAACCATGTAATGCTACTGGTTCTAAAATCATATATTTGTACCATTTACTCTTGCACATTATAAATTGTGGGATAGTTGAGGAAGTACTCAAAGTAGCATAAAGGGGGGCAGTTTGAGATTTATTTAGAATATATATATATAGGAAGAAAAACTTGTGGGTATATATGTGGAGTCCTGGTATGGGGCTGTGGATTAATACATTGGATTACAATGTCAGTTTGAACTGCAAGGTACCTGATTCAAAGTCATCAGCCACTCCTCAGAAACCCTGTACAGGGTTGCTATGGTTCAGAATGGACTTGATGATACTTCACAATAACAATAATCATATATGTGTAAATTTGCTATTGTGTACTAATTTTTGTGTTTTCTTATTCACATTTTTGGTGCGTGAGTATCTTACATTGCAGTTTCCAACATAATTTCAATATTTTAACTATCAACATCACTTATAGGAACCAAGCTTTCAAAATGATTTAAATGTATATTTATATTATTATTTCTTAAAATATTATTTATAACATGGATGCATTGAAACAAAATCAAAATACTCAACAAAGGAAGTAGCTAAATACTAGGTCCCTGGATATTAATGGACTATTTTTCCATTTGAGATATGAAGTACATATATGTAATAAGTTCTAAATTCAATACTTTAGTTTTGTTTTAAAGTGATGGGTTATTGGCAGGTTGACAACTTGGTAAGTGAAATAAAGGAAGACATAGAAAGGATTAAAAAATATATAGAAGTTAAAATCAAGAAATTGTTAAGAAATAAACTGAAATACTGCATGATAAACCATAAGTGTGGTGACTTTGGGTCATTAAATTGTAGTGATAAAGAACAGGAGTTTCATTTTTGCTTCATACATTTACGGTGTTATTTTTCCCAAAGTGCTTGCATTAAATAAAAATATTAAATAAAAAGGAAAAAAAACCAGAAGTTTTATATAGAGATATCTTGACAAAAAGCCTACAGTATTCGTCTGAAGAGGTTGTTGTTGTTGTTGTTTGGTGCCATCGTGTCAGTACCAACTCATAGCAACCCTCTGCACAGCAGGATGAAACACTGCCCAATCCTGGGCCAACCTCACTATTGTGGCCATGCTTGAGTCCATCAATGCTGCTTTGGCCAGTCCATCCCGTTGGGGGGTCTTCCGCTTTTTCTCTGACCCTCCACCCTACCAAACATGATATCCTTTCCAGCAACTGGTCCCTCCTGACAATATGTCTGATGTATGAGAGATGAAGTTTGGCCATCCTGGCCTCCAAGGAGCACTCTGGCTGCACTTCTTCCAACATGGATCTGTTAGTTCCTTGACAGCCTATGGCACTTTCAATATTCTCCTCCAACACCATAACTCAAATTCATCATTTTTTCTGCAGTCTTCCTTATTTACAACCTTGAAAATCCTATGGAGTACAGTTGTACTCTGAAACACATGGAGCTACACTGAGTTGCAATTGATTAGATGGTGTATGTTTTTTTGTTGTTGTTATTGTTGATTATATTCTTATTCTGAGTCTACAGAATACTTTGTTGTTGTTGTTAGGTGCCTTCAAGTCAGTTCTGACTCATAGCAACCTTGTATGCAATAGAATGAAACATTGCTTGGTCTAGCACCATCCTCAATTGACGTTTGACTAGTGGGTGAAGACACAGTATGTGTCAAAGAGTTGAAGAAAACATATTGTTCTGGAGATTTTCTAAAACATATTGAAGAAAACATATTGTTCTGGTTGTTGTTGTTGTTAAGTGCCGTCGAGTTGGTTCCGACCCATAACGACCCTGTACAGGGTTTCCGAGGGTGTAAATCTGGAGATTTTCCAAAATAAAAGGTATTTACTATGAATAACTTGGTCTTGAATAATTCTGTTTTGTCATTTCCAGTATCATAACTATTCACAAAACCATGTTTTTTTAACTACTCATCTTCTATTTCTCCAGTTTTCTCATTCCAATCACCAGTAATTATCAGTGCATCTTGATTAATTTCAGTCTGAAGAATTTGGTAGAATTCTTCAATTTCATCATTGGCTTTATTGCTTTCTGTATAAATTTGAATAATAGTGGTATTAATTGTTCTTTCTTGTAAGCTTATGCATATTATCCTATCACAGGTAGCATTATACTTCAACATAGATCTTGAAATAATCTTTTTTGAAATTGAATGTGATGCTGTTCCTCTTGAATTCATTGTTCCCAGCATAGTAAATCATGTGATTTTCTGATTGAAAATGACCAATACCAGTACATTTTAGCTCATTAATGGTTAGGATATTGATCTTTATGCATTCCATTTGGTTTTTAACAACTTCATGCGTTTCATGTTCTGATTATTAAAGGATGTTTGTAGCTGTTTCTCTTCAGTTTGAGTTGTGCTCTATCAACAAATGAAAGTCTTGAAAGTTTTGTTCAATACATAGCATGATGGTCAATTCTTCGTTGAGGAGGCAACTCTTCCCCAAGTCTTATTTTAATGTCTTCCAACCTGAGGGACTCGTCTTCAGCACTACATCTGACAGTGTTCTGTTCCTGGTCATAATGTTTTTATCTTCCAGCATTATAACTGACAATGTTTCACTGCTATTAATCACATTTTTAGTCACTAAACTTTCAGAAACCTGTCTCTCCTTCCTAGTTTATCTTAGTCTAGATGATCCACTATAACCTGGTTGTCCATGGTGGTATCTAAAATACCATAGTATAGCTTCCAGCATCACAGCAACATGAAGGCCACCATGGTAGGACAAATTGACAAATGACTGGTGTGCAAGAGATATACAATATTAGTGTAATTAATAATTAACAAGACATTGTCATGTGGCAAAATAATTAAGAATATAAATAATCTAGGACTTATGGTTGGAGGTTAGAGGGATGTGGGTTTAGGTTCCATCTAATAAAATACTTTCTAAGGTATAGATCTACCCATTAGTGAAATTAGCAGTTTCACTAAGTGATGAATTTATACATAACTTTATCTGAATGACTGCTTGTGTAGGGCTCAAATATTAGAAAGGTCCTGGAATAGACAAGCCCTTTTCTTGAATGTGTTATTTGATCTATTATCAGACCAGCCTTATTCTTGACCTAGTAATTGAGGACTATGAAATGAATGTGAGACATTAGGAAGCACACACACACACACAAAGCACAGTGTTCTTTAGCTATCCATATGGTGCAGGGAGAAATGGGATGATTTAACATTTAAAAAATAGTTATGATTCCATGACCCATGACTCCTGTCATCTGGTTGATTTTAAAGGACTTTGTCAGTGAAAGTTAAATATTTGAGAATTCAGCTATTCGCCAGAAATAAGATACACCAAGCAATATACAAACCAATTTAATATACTTTGTTGTTTGTTGTTGTTGTTGTTGTTAAGTGCCGTTAAGTCAGTTCCAAGTCATAGCAACCCTGTATAGGGTTTCAGAGGAACAGTTGATATGTTTGAACTGGCAACCTTGCAGTTCAAATTGACCTTGCAGTCCAGTGCATTATCCTG
This sequence comes from Chrysochloris asiatica, assembly GCF_000296735.1. Classification (NCBI taxonomy): domain Eukaryota; kingdom Metazoa; phylum Chordata; class Mammalia; order Afrosoricida; family Chrysochloridae; genus Chrysochloris; species Chrysochloris asiatica. Next base: position 1,885,143 of record NW_006408641.1, read on the forward strand.
CCGTGTCATACTAGGACCCTTTACTATACTTTACAAGATACAAATTAGAAAATAGCCTTCATTTTACAGCATGTATGAAAAAGCAGCTAACTTGGTAATCTCAGGTTTTTGCTTTGTATTAGATTTTCTAACAGAAAAGCCTGGGGCAATACTTTTTCAAGAATGCTATTTGCTTCATATATGACTCTAATAAAGACAGCACACTGCCAAGATCCATAAAATGGTAGATGAGCAAATTGTTTTGTGTTTCCCTGCTTGCTCGACTCCTATCTCACAGTATTTGACAAATAGGACTTAAATGGGAGCATTTTTTTCTCTTTTTGTTCTTTCTTATTCCTTTTTTTTTTTTTTTTAAAGATCGTGAGCAACTACAATGAAAATTTCTTTTAAATGAAATATGTTGGAGAACCGTAGCATAAACTTCTCTCCTCATTTAGTAAGAATCAATGTGCATGTAATAGTTTTCCAGTCATGTTACATTAGGTTTGTTAAACAGATATGAAACGACTTTTAGAGAGAATAAATATCAGATGGCATCAAAACAGAGATTCATTAAAATGGTTATTATTTATGCCAATGCATGTGATCCTTTGTAATCCAATATCTTAACAAAAGAAAAGGAGTTCAGAGATGCTGTGCTTAACACTTATTAGCTTAACCACCAGAAATCTAAGGGATAAAGCTAGGAATGTGAGGTCTTCAGCAGACTCCAGGTCAAGTTCAGGACAAACTCACTGGGTCATAGTGAAACAGGAGAATATGAGGGTAAGTAAAAGTGTATTGCTTAGGGTTTTCAGTTCATATATACACTGGTTGATTCCAAGCAAAATGTATTTAAACATGTTCCTGTGATTTGTTGGTGACTTCACATCATCTCTCCCTCCATGTATATATAGAGTTCTGGTGTGGCACTGTGAGTTAATGTGCTGGACTGCCAAGTCAGTTTAAACTGCAAGGTTGGCAGTTCAAGCTTACCAGCCACTCCTCAGAAACCCTATGCAGGGTTGCTATGACTAGGAATTGACTCAACAGCATTTACAAACAACAACATGTATATATGTTTTGTATAATGTAAAAAAAAAAGTATTTGGAGGTCAGGCTAAGATCTAATTTTTAACAAAACATGAAATGTTTCCAAGTCACTGACTATTTACAACAAGTTTATGAGAATGCTGACCCACATAAAACAAATATTTTAAATGGATGAAGTATTTTAAGGAAGGTCTGGAAGATCTCAAAGGTGAACCAAGTGAGAGAAGACCCTCCACTTCAACAAATGAAGAAACATTGGCAGAAATTAAGAAACTGGTAACAGCAGATCGTAGAATTCCCATTGATACAATAGTTGGTATCTCACATGGTTTAGCATTTTCAATTTGAAATGCATGTATTGTCTTCAGAAAGCTTTTGGCTTGATGGGTGTCAAAAGCTGTAATACTTTTGCTCAAGGAGCTGATTTTTCCATCATTCTTTTAAGCATGATCACAATGAATGAAGATGATCTTATGGAACAACTTGTTACCAAGGGTTAATCTTAGATTTATCTGTATGATATAGAGCGTATAGTCCAATTTATAAACAAAATAAAAAAAACTGTCATCAGAGGGAATATGCTGGGTCAGTTAAATTCATGGCAGAGACGTCAGCTCAGGAGGTTGTAGTAAATGTCTTTGTAGACTTTAAAGAGGTAACCTTGATAGATTTTTCTCGATGGACACAGGAGAATCATGGAAACTAATTAGAAGTTTTTAAAGAATTTGAAAGCTGCATTAGTGAGAAAAAGCCAGGAAAGTTCATCCAAGTAATTTTTTTTCCATCATTTCAATGCACTTACTTATTTTTCTAGGGTACGTGAGATGTTTTATGAGATTTATTTGGGAAATCTTATCCGATACACCCTGTAACCCTAACCTTGCCCTTTCAGACTTCTTTATGTTTCCAGAACTCAAAGAACATTTCAAAAGAACACCACTGGACTTCCTAGAGGACCCCAAAACTGCTGTCTTGATGTGGTGTTAATCAAAGAGCACAATATTATTTGGGGAACAATTAGAGAGATGGAAACATTGCATTGAGTACCATATAGATGTAGATGAAGAATATATTGAGAAACAATTTCTTCAAATTTTGTTATTTTTGTTTAATAAAGCATTCTGTGATTTTGTATAGTGAAATAATTCAACCCTGCCATACACAAGAATGCCATTGGAAGCCAGGATGGTGTGACTTTGTCTCTCTTATTTTGGACATATTGTCAAAAGAGACGAGTACCCAGAAAAGGTTATCATGCTAGGCAAAGTGGAAAGTCAGAGAATAAGAGGAAGATCCAATGAGATGGATTGGCACGTTGGCAGCAGCAATGGACTCAAACGTAATAATGACTGTGAGGCTGTGCATGACCAGGCAGTGTTTCACTCTGGTGTGTATCGGGTCACTGTGAGTCAGAATGATTTTCTAACAATAATTTCTGGTTTACCATAGTATTAGCACCTAAAGTCAAGGTTGCATGGCTTCAGGCAACAAGGAGAAAATGACCAAGTGAAAAGAATTTAGGCATAAATATAATTTACTACAGTCAATTCATTGACTGTAGCTCACAATTACAGCAGTATAGAATCACAAGTCTTAATCCAACACTTTTGTATATTATTAAATTGTGATCTAGTTAAGGTATAAAACACATGTAGACTACAGGATAAAGCTTGATACTAACATATACAAATAAGTAGCTGTAAAAGGCCAACGGTCTCTGAAAGGAAAAAGGAAGTGACTCTTCACAGCTTTAGGACTAGAACTTGAAAAACAGAGAATAAAATGACCACAAATGCCTCCCTTTCCCACTAGTTTTGGCCTCTCTATCTTATTAGTCATAGAGGAGCTCTGGTAGCACAGTGATTACAAATCGGGCTGCTAACCTCTAGGTTGGCAGTTTGAAACTACCAGCTGTTCCGTGTGAGAAAGATGAAGCTTTCTGCTCCCATAAAAATTTACAGCCTCGGAAACCCTGTACAGGGTCACTATGAGTCAGTACCGACTCCACAGCATATAACAACATCTTGCTAGACGTATCCTTGACTGGTGGTCTCTAACATTTTGTTGATCAAAATGTTAGATCACAATGCAAGTGCATTGTGACCCACCTTCCATGAGACAGAAATCTTTTGGGTGTGAGACCGCCATTCTAGGACCAACACTTTCTTCACTGATTCGTTGGTGTCTGTATTTTGAAATAGAAATGGGAAATTGCATCTGCCTAAATATTCATGTGAAATACATTTTGAAGACTAGTATTTAGAATCTTCCTTACTACAGGATGTCTATAAATCTTAAACCTGATTAGAATAATGCTAAAATTATTGTTAATAAAGTAAATAAGCTCTTTTCAAGGCTGAGCAGGAAATCCATATACTAGAATCTGGGAAAAATCATATGAGTAGCATAATAATCACACTATATAAATTACCCATACTCCAAAGAGAAAGGCAGACAAAACACCATTAACAGCAACAAGAGATTTCTCATGATATTTTCAACATCTGTACTCAGTTTTTTTCTACCCTGGGATTCATTGTAATATATCAACTCAACTGCCTTTCCTCAGAAAATATCAGCCGATGGACAGATACATTTAATTATGTTAATAAGATGCCCAACTTCATGACAGGCTGTATCAGTTAACTGTTCTTTTATTTACTCAAAAATATGAATGAAAGTAGAGACAGTTTCTACTAGGAAATAATGCTTGAAATTAAAGACTTGAGTTCAAAAGAGAAAGAGAAGTTCACAGAGTGAGTCTGCTGGTTTTGCTGCTTTCTAACCACTTAGCTACTAAGGGTCTTAACTTCCTACATCTGTGATGTTAACTAATAAGTTAAAGTGACCATTTCTATTTGAATTCTATAGAGTAACATTGATGAACAAGACTGCAGATTGCAGTGTAAGTTTGTGAACTTGAAATCATATAAAGTACATTTAATAGGTCTTGTCTGAAAAGTAAATACAAGTGAATATAGTTGTGTGTATTTATAATTTGGGGGTTCTCAATCCAGGAAATTTTGTCCCCCTCCCCCCATCTACAGGGCATATTAGTCCAAGTGTAAATACAGTTCTGTTTGTTACAAAAGGGAAAGAAGGTGTCCTGGAGTGGCACTGTAGGATAAGCACTGGATTGCAAGATCGGTTTGAACCATAAAGTCGATGGTTCAACCTCATCAGATGCTCCATGGAAACCCTATACAGGGTCACTATCAGTTGGAATCGATTCAACGGCACTTAACAGCATACCGTACAGTGCCACTGAGTTTGGCATATCAGTGTATGAGTCCTAGTGTGACATACGTAATGTGGAGCTTTGGTGGTGTGGTGGGTTATGAGTTGGGCTGTTATCTGCAGTGCCAGTGGCTTGAGCTCACCAGTGACTCAGAGAGAGAAAATGAGGGTTTCTGCTCCCATAAAGAATTACACTCAGAAACCCTGTGACCCGGAATCCACTTGACAGCACACAACAAGTTATACACACGCACAAACACGAGGTTAGTCAAAAATTATCCACCTGTTCTGTTGGCTGCACTTTCGTATCAAAGACTTTGTGCACAGTATTGAGAAGGTGTTTTGTCGCGAAGAAATGTATCTGAATGAATAGAGAAGTTCAAAGAAAATCGCACAAGTGACAGCAATGAAGAAGGAACCGGATGCCCATCATGTTCACAGCTAATGACAACATTGAGCATGTATGTGACATTATTCTGTCAGATAGATGAGTGACAATGGATTATGTGGCAAATCATTTGCAAATCAGCTATGGTTGTTCCTATGAAATAATCTATGAAACACTTGGGTTTCAAAAAGTTTGGGTGAGATGGGTACCGAAAAAACTCATGGAAGAGCCTTAAAAAAAGTGTGTGGACATCTGCAAACAAAATTTGGATCCATACTTGAAGGAAGGTAAAAGTTAAAACAAAAAAATCATTACTGGTGATGAGTCATGGATTCATCACTATGAGTCTGAGAGTAAACAGCAGAATGTGGAATGGAAACATCCTCAGTCACCAACCAAGAAAAAGTTCAGAAGTCGTTCATTAGCTGGAAAATTGATGCTTACAGTTTTCTGGGATACTCAAAGGTCAATATCAGGAAAACGGTTCAACAATCAACAGTGCTTATTACATCGAAATGCTCACTGAAGAGCTGAAGCCCAAATTACTGATTAAACCCAAAAGATTGCTATCTAAGGACATTGTGATCTTGCATAACAAGACACATCTGCCCACCTCTGCCCACACTGTTGACACTATAAAAACTTCATTTTGAGATGTTAAAGCATTCTCCTTCTAATCCTGCTCTTACTCCATTGGACTTTCACTTGTTTGGTCTCCTGAAAGCAGTCCTTCGAGGACCTCTGATAAAGAGGTGAAGGCAGCAGTGCATTTGTGGCTCACAGCTTAGCCTAAAATATTTTTAAATAAGGGAATATGAAAGCTTATTGACAGATGGACAAAATGTGTTGGAAAGCAAAGAGATAATGTTGAAAAATTGTGCATTTGTCTTTTCTAAAAGTTGATTAAAATAAATTGTATAGCCAGAGTGCAAATACTTTTTCAGTCACCCATGTTTTTGTGTGTGCATGCATGTGTGTGTGTGTGTGTGTGTGTGTGTGTGAGAGAGAGAGAGAGAGAGAGAGAGAGAGAGAGAGAGAGAGAGAGAGAGGAGAGAAGGAACACGAGAAAAGCAGCATCATAGAAAATATTCCGGACCAGTGGTATAGTAGTGGGTTAGGTGTTGGGCTGCTAACTGCAAGGTCAGTAGTATGAATCCATCAGTAGATGCACAGGAGAAAGATGATGCTTTCTGCTCCCAAAAAGATTTACAGGGTCACTATGAATCTGATTTTCCTTCATGGTATAAAACCACCACCACCAAAGAAGTCTGTGGTTAAAGGCAGAAGAGTCACTAAAATGCTCTTTCTAGCACTAAAGCCAGCTAGGTAGCCATCCTGGTACAAAATCACATAAAAAAAACAAAACAGAACCCACAAATAAGCAAACACACACTCACACACACAGAAAAAACTAATTTTGCACAGTTTTGAAATGATTGAGATCAGTTACCACAGTTTAGGGTACATAGCATTAGTTCTCAAACTACCCTGTTCAATTTTTTTGTTACCATGGTGTACTAGTTGTGATTAATTTGCATAGAGCATAAGTTGTACTTCCAGGTCTTAATTCCAAGATTCAACTATATAAATAATAGGAGTATCATGATCAGTGACCCTTCCTATTACTTCTTTCAAAGTCTGTGTACTATTCAGTACATGCAGCGACAGTAAAGTTTATCTTTCTGTTTCCTCCTCTCTGTCTCTTTGTGATGAATCCAGGTGACCTTTTCAAACATGAATGATTGACAGTGGGTCTAGATCAACAAACAGAAAAGTGTAACAAAGGAATGGAAAGTGATAGTAGTGGAAGTGAAATTTGAACAGATTGTAAATGGTATTATGGGAGAAGTTATTGTCATGGGAACCTTGACATTGTTGTGTTTCAAGAGTTTCTAGATACAGAGCCAGATCAATTTCATAAAGGTACATTTATTGACATAAATGATGAAACTGTTTTTGACAAAAAGATAAAGATATCCCAGAGGAAATGATGCTGGTTAAAAAAAACAAAAACCCATCACATTAAAGGAAGTCTCAGGTATTTCACAACATTTAAGGTGTAAATAATAAAATGTTAGAAGCAGATCCAAACTTAGAAAGGAGTGTGATCATTCATCAAGGCATACAAAAGATGCTCACTTCATAAAAAGTTATACAATAAGGAAAAAGGACAGATATTGTTCAAGTATTTCTAATAAGTTTCTTATAAAAAACTTTAAATCTGAATATTTCTAATATTTTAAATTAATGTACTAGATAACATTAGTTTTACTTTCTCATTTTCTTCTCATTTACAGCGGACTGTAAGAGGGTCGTTGATGTTAGAACACATGTTTTTATAGATCATGGAATAATCATTTTTCCCTTTGATTATTAAAATCACCTTGCAGTTTCTGCCGGCATAGTCATTTTTATATACCAATGTCCTGTGTAAAGCAAGGACTGCTTGTGTATTTGTCACATAACAAGGTTGAAAAGGTGAGATAATAAAAACAATCCTGTGGATAGAACTAAACACAATCATGGGATTCTGTATGCTAATATTAGCTTAATCTACTGATGCTCTGTGCCACCTCCTTTACATGTTTATGGGCATTGTGCCACATAGGGTTTCCAAGGTGCAGCCAGTGGATTTGAACTGTCAACCTTGTGGTTAGCAAGGGCATTATAGACAGATAGAAAAACAAGAGTAAAGTATTATATTTCTGTGGCATAAGCAAAGGGTATGTTGATGGGGAGGGTCACAGGAAGTGAACGGTTAAATATCAGAAGGGATGAGAATCTGTGACTCCCTTTATCTTTCTTCTTAGTTCTTTATCCCCTGCCTTATTTTCTTTTTTTCTTATTCTTACTGTGCCCCTTTTCCAAAAAATCTTGAAAAGCAGGTGCCCTTTCCCACTTCAGTGACAGCACCTGTTCCCAGATCCCTAGGGATGGCAGCACAGACTTCCCCAGGTGCACCGCCTTCGGGTTGCATTTGCCTTTAGCAAATAACACTTACACTAGAACTGTGATAATTTTGTCTTTCTTTTTCTTACTTCTTATTGTTATTTTACCCCATTTATATTTTTCTCTTCCCCTTTATTTCTTCACCCTCCCTTTTAATTTTCTGATCTGAGTGAGTATTCCAACCAACACACACAACCTTCAAGTTCAATAGTTCCCACTCCTGACCCTCTACAGTCAACAATGCCTGTTCCTGCAGAGCACGAGCTGTATTCCCACCACAGCTACAAGAGGCTGGTATTTGTACCAGTATTGAACAGCTTTTCTTTTCTTTTTCTCCTTTCCCCCACTTTTTTTCTTTCTTCTGAATTCCCTCTTCCTTCATCCTTTGATTTTCCCCCATCCTCCTACTTTTTACTTTCTTTCCAAAGAAGTAGGGAGCCAGTGACCCTACCAAGTCATACCCACCACACCTGCCCCCCTACCCTCTAGGGAATGCCAACAACTGTTCCAGCACCCCTAGATTAATGACAAAAGGTGGCAACATTCACCCAGGTTGTGCTCCACTGGTCTGCATAATCAGTCATCAAGAACTTATGCCCGTCTTCCCACCAACTACTAAATCCACCCAGACATAAGTACTGAGCGCCTCAGTGCTGCCAAACTAGCAATCAGAGGAGCACACAAGCCCCTTTGCCTGGATATGGCAAACCAAAAGGCCAAAAAATATCAAGGTGAAGTCAACCAACAAGCAAATACAATAACACCAAAGTATCCTGTAGACATCGTTGTTGTTAAGTGCTGCTAAATCAATTCTGACTCATTACAGCCATGAATAGGGTTTCCAAGGAGCAACTGTTGGGTTTGAACTGCTTACCTTGTGGTTTACAGTCCAGTGCTTATCCTACATTGCCACACCTATAGTCCATCTTGTAGTGTGTATATGTGAGCATGTGTGTGCGATTTATAGTTGTCTATGTCTACAAGATTTGTTGTTGTTGTTAAGTGCTGTCGAGTCGGTTCCGATCAATAGCGACCCTGTATAGGATTTCCAAAGAGCAGCTGGTGAGCTTGAACTGCTGACCTTGCAGTTCACGTAGCTTTACAGTCTGGCGCATTAACCCACAGCGCCACACCAAAACTCCAAGACTTAGAGAGCTACAAATTGTGTACATACACTCACACACACAAGAAACAGGACAAGATGACTCAAACAAGTGACCAAAATACAGGGTCAGAAAATTGTCTGGAGGAAGAAACACTATGAGGACTACCTGATAAGGAATACAAAAGGGTTATATTTACATATTTTCAAGAGATAGAGCAAGGAAAACAAAATGGAATACTATGGAACTTAAAAGAATAAAGACAAATCTGTGAAATGCTTTACAACATAGAAGAAATTAGAGGACATTGTGCTGAGTAAAATTGGTCAATTTCTAAAGGACAAATATTGATTAGACTGCTACTGAAAAAATCAAGAAAAGTTTGAAACACAGTAAGGAACATTATTTGAAGGTGACAAGTGGTAGGAGAACAAGGGAAAGTATTTACCTGGGTGATAAAAAAGGCAATATACCATAAGGAAAAAGTTCAGCATGAAATGATCAAGTGAAAGAAAACCCGGGAAGACACACAAGAGTTAAAGACAACAAAGGTAAATACTCGTGCACACACAATCCTGCAGTTGTGTATGAGTAAAAGTAATCTATGAGTGGGTACTTATTAGAGGTTTCAAAAAGTTCATGGAAAATTAAATGCAACGATAAAGAATTCCCTGGTGTGGTGCTGTAGGTAGCACTGGACTGGTATCTGAAAGGTGCTCTTGGAAACATATATAAGCATATACGTTATTGATATGTATTCTTAGGTGCTATGGAGTCAGTTTCAATGCATAGTGGCCCCGTACATCCTTATGGGAGCACAAAGCCTCATCTTAGGCAAGCAAGTTGTGCAAAGTTAGGAAGGTAACTAGGACTTCTTTCACAAATATTGATAGGTTTAACAGAAGGTATTTTTACATAAGTGTTGCAAATATACAGATGAATATAGTAGAGCATACAGAAAGCAAGATTTAAAAAACTTGTTAGTCATAATCAAATACCTTGAGAATATGAGTTGCTGACCCTAGGGCCTCAGGACCATAGTCTTGGGGAACACCAAGGTGTATTGGCATAATAGTCCACAAAGATAATGTTCTCTATCCCAGTGAATGAGGTCTTAAGAGCTTGTGATCAACCATCTAAGGTACAAGTATTAGTCTCTTCCCTTCCAGAGTGAGTAAGAATCTAAGAAATCAAGAACCCAAAAGAAATAGATGATGCCTTGCTCCCACCGCTGCCTTCTCTAAAAGAGTCCTGGATAGAGTGAGAAAAAAATGCAGAACCAAACTCAATATAGTAAAATACACCAGCTTACTGGTCTGATAAACACTGGTAGAGTCCCTGAGATTATGGACCTTAGACACCCTTCATGAACTCACCCCATGGTCCAATTTGCAGGCCAACGATAGGCCTTTAAACCATATAATAGCATCAGGGAGGTATTTGAACCACTGACCTTGTGGTTCACAGTCCTGAGCTTATGCATTTGTTATCACAGTTAATTAACATTGATCTAATAGTGATATGTTTAACATAAACTGGGTGTTTACTAACTTTGTATTCAACACCACCTATAAACTAAAAACAATGTATAGCATCTCATATAAGCTAAGTACTATGTCAAATGGATAAAATGACTTATGCATAGTTTTAGTTTTCTTATACAAAATGAACTTTAAGAGATTAGGAATTTGGATGCTATTAGTTATTTTTATCTTGAGGTGAGTTAGAAGTAATGCTTTTTTATGTGTTCTAAAAGTTTCACAGGTTATAACTTGCATGAACACTATAAATTGCTTGTGTTATGCCATGTAAAGATGTAGACATGGATTAAAGATGTAGACATTGATCAAGGTGTGAGATTGTAATTCTTAGTAAGGAAAGAACTGGTTTTGGCTAACTGATGTTTTCTCCAATGAACTCAACATAGCGCAAATGTTAGAAATCCACCAGTTTAAACACCATTTATTGAGCCCCTTGTGGAGGCTTGGCATTGTGTCCATGTTTTTATGCATCAAAGAACAGAGTGGTGCTAAAAATGAGAGTAGTAAAAATAGAACAGACAAGAGCAAAGACTTGGAAAGCTTTAAAAGTTTTGGAAGCTGTTTGTCTGAATTGGCGTCTTGTAGTTCCAATTCTGAAACTTTAATTCAGTTTGTGTATACAACTATGTTTTGAAGTCAGAATTGTGATTCATAGGTAGCATTTTCAAACTGAATTGTAGTCAGGCCAATTAATAATTTACTCTATCCAATTAATAATTAATATATTGTTCTACTAATAGTTGATTCAAAATTTAGATTCAGTAATCTATAAGAGGAACATGGTGGATCTGTTGAGTAAGCAGTGCACTGAAAACTACAAGGTCTGATGAATATCTCTGGGATGTTTTCAAAATTAGGAAACAATGCTAGATAGCAAAGCAGATGGCAACTTAAATATTCATAATCCAGTGTCCCTTTTCCTTAAGCTTATAGTAAACAACAGCTTGCCCTAACAGTATGTGGAATCCTATTAAGAATACGACTAAAATATTTAAATTGGTTTAGTAGGAAATAGGTGTGCATCTTTATGGTGACAGATGATTTTTTTTTTAGTGATACTGCAAGAACTGTTATCAAAATAATTAGCAAAGAAGATGCTATTTTTTTTTCTTTAGAAGATACGTTTTTGTTCTGTCTAAATTTTCAGTCAAAAACAATTGAATTTATTTTATAAAACACATTTAAAGTTATTAAACACTTAATACATTCTAGTGCCAAACAGCAGCCATTCTAGCAATATAATTCTAACAGTGATATTTTTATGCAATATATTAAATAAATACAGTATATAATATATTTATAGGAGTCTTGGTGTGGCAATGTAGGATAAACACTGGACAGCTAGCAGCAAGATTGGCACTTCAAACCCACAAGCTGCTCTGTGGGAGAAAGATGAGGTTTTCTGCTTCCATATTTACAGCCTTTATATGCTTTTTAAATACTATTTCTTAATATTTTTATATCATCTATTAAATAAAATGAGTCTCTCTAGGGGCTGAAGCTGTAAAGAGGAGGGCTAGTCGTAATGATACAGAGGGGCTTTCATATGAAACAAATGTGTCTGGAGTGTTCCTTAGAAGCATGGATGGTAGGGACCAGTCCCTAGAGAAGAAGAGCATGCTCGGTAAATTGGAGGGTCAGCAAAAAAAGAGGAAGACCCTCAATGAACTGAATTGGCACAGTGACAGCAGCAATGGGCTCAGACTTAACAATTGTGAGGATGAAACAGGATTAGGCAGTGTTTCATTTTCTTCTGCATAGATTTGCTGTGAGTTGGTACCTAACTTGGCTTGTTAGCACCTAACAGCAGGATAAAATCAGTGAAAATACTTTTTATCTTGGAAAAAAGGCAGTATAACACAACTAACCAAACATAATTTCAGAGGTGTTTGCTACAAATGAATACATTTACTTGCATTTCCACTAAAAAGGCATAGAGTAAGTTTTTCTGGATTTAATAATTCAGTGGGTTTTTTTTGTTTTTTTGTTTTTTTTTTTATCTAGTTCCCTTTGGCTTACTCTTAAGTAAGAGATTTTAGAAAACAAATATATTATCATTAAAATGTTATCTGGTTATCATTACAGTTGGACAGAATGATTTTATTTTTAGATATTAAAGAAAATAGAAACTATAATATATGTATTTCCTTTGACATATATTTTGAGTCAGAGTACAAAGTGGAACTCTTCTTAAAAATCTGGGTTAGCCTCCAAGACTGAAACTCAAAGGGAATACACAATCAGGCAAACCTGTTGAGTGGAAGAGGGGGAAAGGCAGCAATGAAGATATGGGCCGAGTTCAACCACCACGTTCCATAGACTCCTGTCAACCTGGAGATGAAAGAACAAAGAGGAGGGAGGGGCTGGTTGGTCCACAGTGTGGTGAGACCTGTGGTCTCCTGAGCCCATGGACAAGGACCTAGCCACAGAGGGCTGGAGTTGATAGTGAAGCACCCAGCTGATGTGAAGTGAGGGGAGACACGTAAGAACACCCAAACTTGTACCCATTCGACCAGACTTCAATGGCTTGATGATCAGAAATCAACCAGAGGAAGATAAAAGAAAAAAATTAATAAAGGAAACAAATATACATTACTACAATTTGATGAGCTTGACCTATATTTATGGATGTAGTAGCTCAAAATACCAACTGAGGGAAAAACAAAATGTGTGTCCCAGAAACCTTAGGGAGCAGTTCTGCTCTGTAATACAGAGTCACCATGAATCAGAATCGACCCAACAGCAATGGGTACATGTTTGATTTTTCACCCATCAACTGCCACTGGATTGATTCTGACTCATAGTGGCCCATTAGGAAAAGAGTGGAACTGCCTCTAGGGTTTCTAAGGCTGTCAATATTTATGGAAGGAGACTGCCACATCTTTCTTCCCTGGTCAGTGCCATGGATTGAATTGGGTTTCCAAAAAATATGTATGAGGTTGGCTGGGCCGTGATTCTCAGCAGTTTGGCCCTTAGTTACATAATGATCCTCATAAAGTGATCTGATGTGATACAGCCATAAGAGAATAAAGGGTGGGTTGCAACATCCTTAATCCCATAACAACCCTGACAAATACAATCTCATTACAAAGGTGGTTTCCCAGGGTCTGGCCTGCAACATCTCTTACCTTACAATAAATAAAAGGAGAGAGGAGGGAGCAGAAAAAAGAGACCTACTACCGCCCAGGAGTCCTGGTGTGGCACTGTGGGTTAATTCATCACACTGCAAAGCTGTTTGAACTGTAGGGTCGGTGGTTCAAGTTCACCAGTTGTTCCTCGGAAACCCTATGTAGGGTTGCCGTGGGTTGGAAAAGACACGACGGCACTTAATAACAACAAAAACAACAACCAAGAAAGAAGAAGCAAGATTGGATTGTGTCCTTTGGACCTGGGTCCCTGTTTCTAGATTCAGAAAAAGATTAATGCCAAGATAAATGGAGCTCTCCAAGGAATGTTGGACTTGCAGATGCTAAAAGGAGACCAGGACCTTTCCCCAGAACCTGTGCTCTGAATTTGCATTTCTTCATCTCCCAGACTTTGAGAGAATAAATTTCTTAAAGCCAAAAAAACAAAACAAAACAAAAAACAAACCCCAAAACAACCAACAGAGAGGGAAGGAGTCTTCATATCCAAAATCAATCCTGTCTCCTCTATATACAGGGTTGAGAGGGCCAGGCAACTTAGACATTGGCTATCTAAAATGGGAGGGCCTATAAAGGCACGAAGTGACTGCCTTACAAGTTTACAAGAGGGAGTTTAGTTTCAGAGTGTGTGAGAGGAGATAGAGTCCTCAGTGAATAGTTTTCATCTTGTCTAGACTGGTCTGGTGAAAGCACATGGGGATAGGATTCTTTTGATTCAATAGTGAGTAATTGATATTACATTGTGACTGTAATAGTGAGTAATTGATATTCATTGTGACTGTCAATAACTGTAAAGGTAGACGTTTTGTAACAAAAATGGAGAGTAGTTAATCTTATAGTCCAGGAACGGAAAACCCTGGGCCATCAAAGGAGAAGAGCATGAACAGAATGTGGGACCCTATTGAGAGAAGCAGCGACACCAGAAAGGGAGACAGATGAGAGCATGGAGAGAGAGCAGCTGAGGACTCTGTTGTTGTTGTTAGGTGCCATTGAGTTGATACCAGCTCATAGCGACATTATGCACAGCAGAATGAAACACTGCCCGATCCTGGGCCAACCTCACTATCGTTGCCATGCTTGAGCCCATTGATGCTGCCACTTTGCCAATCCATCTTCCTGGGGTCTTCCTCTTTTTCTATGGCCCTCCATCCTACCAAACATGATATCCTTCTCCAGTGACTGGTCCCTCCTGACAATATGTTCAAAGTATGACAAGTGAAGTTTGGTCATCCTGGCTGCCAAGGAGCATTCTGGCTGCACTTCTTCCAACACATATCTGTTGGTTGTTTTGGCGGCCCGTGGCACTTTCAGTATTCTCCTCCAACACCGTAACTCAAAAGCATCAATTCTTCTGTGTCTTCCTTATTCACTCTCTAGCTTTCGCATGCATATGACTATGCATATAAGGACTCTTGTTGTTGTTGTTGTTATGAGTCAGTTCCAACCGATAACGACCCTGTACAGGGTTTCCAAGACTGTAAATCTTTACGGGGCAGAAAGCCCCATCTTGCTTCTGTGAAACAGCTGGTAGTTTCGAACTGCTGACCATGAGATTAGCAGCCCGATTCGTAACCGTTACGTTACAGAAATAGAAAGACTGTGTGCTGGCAGCCAGGTGCCGGTGGCCAGGGGGCAGGCTTACAGAATGTGCTCTTTGGTTGTTTAAATGATTCCTGAGTGTTTTTGTGTACACCCCCCTCCAAAAAAAAAAAAAAAAAAAAACCACCTGTGATGTAACGAATCATATTGCATCCATTGTTGTGAAATGGCAATACTAATCAGAAAAGAAGAAATAACAGGAGGGATATATGCAATTTGAAATGTCAAGGTATGTTATAAAAAAAATAGGGCTGTATGAACCCAGAGGAAACCTGATGGTATAGTGTTTAAGTGCTCAGCTGGTAACCAAAATGTCAGTCATTTGAACCCACCAGCTACTCTGTAGGTGAAAGAAGTGATAATTTGCTTCTGTAAAGAGTATAGCCTTGGAAACCCTATGGGGCATTCTTTTCTGTCACATAGAAATACTAGGAGTTGGAATTGATTCTATCGCAGTGTGTTTGGGATTTTGATTTTATATGAATCTGAAGGTAAAAACATACGTCTCCAAGTGGGGTGCATCAGCAAGCTGTGATTTATGTGACTTAGATATAGCTATTTTTGAGATTTTATGGTAGGTTAAAATATTGTTATATGAAGTCATGAAGGATGAAGTTTGGAAAGGTTTTTATATGTGTCCAAAATCTATTTATCATTTGAAGTCTGATTAACTATTATCTCTATGTGAATCTTTCCTATTTCTACCTGTGTAAGCCTAAGATAAATTGCTTCTTTGATTTTATAGGATGTCATATGGTTATGTTTGCAATATTAATTACCTGTCTCATCTTCTCCACCTACACTATTCAGTATAGCAGTTCCTAACCAATTATGACTATTGATCACCTGAAATACAGCTAGTCCAAACTGAGTTTGCTTTCTTTCTCCATTGTCTATTGTTTTAGACACTTAAGAAACATAAACTCTCCTTTGGCTCTAGTATCCCAGTTTTAGGTCTTCTATCTGAATCCATGAAATTGTAACAGACTAGCTTGTTAGCTTGAACCTACCCACTCACTCATAGTGAGGTTATGGGACAGAGTGGAATTGCTCCCGAAAGCTTCTGAAACTATAAATCTTTACGTGAGCAGCCAGCCTTTTGGGCCTCCCTCAAAGTAGCTGGTGGAGTTGAACTGCCTCCTTTGTAGTTAGCAGCCCCAATGCTTAATTATCTGTGCCACTATGACTGCTTATCTCCATGAAAGCCCTTAAGAGATACATTTTTTTCAGTATATATTTGTCTGAAAAGACAACTGAAAATGTTCATTTCACAATCAGTGTGAATGGTTCACAGCTATTTTCATTTCATACTTTGTAAGGTTTTAGACTCTATAGTTGTTGGAAATGTCTTCTGTCCTCTGATAGATGTTGGTTATTTAGGCAAATTATCTTTTTATTTTTTGAAGGTCATGTTATTTTTGATGCTCTGCAGTTTCAGGGTGACTTGAAGTAGGTATAGATTTATATTATTCATCTTTCTCAAAGATTACTGTGCTCATGTGTTACGTTTCATCGAGTCTGGAAATGTATAATCCTTTATTTTCTGGTGTAGTGTGTTTTCTGCATTCTATCTAATTACTCTTTTTGGGATTCCTACTAGATTCAGGTCTAAATTCATTTTGGTTTTTGTGTCTCTTAATTTCTTCTTCAAAGTTGTTTATATCTCATAACTTCCATTCCTCATTTCAACAGCTCCACTTTTCAGTAGCTAGTTCTCTTTTCGCCTCTTAATAACCTGCTGTTGAAATTATCCGCTAACTTTTTCATCATTCTCTCTCTATATATATATATACACACACACACATAGATAGATATAATTTCCATAATGTTTAATCAAATTTGCCTGTTTCCAGTTTTCTTTCCTTGATTTCTATATTATCTTTAATTTTTATCATTTAACATATATTTTTATATTATTTCTATGTTCTTGTTCTCTTTTTCACATTTACAAGTATTGTAATCTTTGTGTTTTTTCCCTCTTAACTCTTGCATCTACTTTTCATTGTTTCATGTGCTTTGTACTTTTTTTTAATTGTGAATTTATCTTAGTTAGGTTCTACTTGATAGTATCTGGAGGACAGGACAATTGGAGTGGCCTTTTGAGTAGTTTGCATTTTGTTCTGCCAGAAAACCCAAAGGTATCAGTGTCTTCTTATCTATTTAAAGATAATTTCTTGGCTTTCACTGTCTCAAATCACATGGTTACTATAAATTTAGACTCTAGACATATAGAACTGTACTTCTTTTAGGGTTTTCTTGGCTGTAAACTTTAAAGAAACAGATCACGAGGTCTTTCTTCAACAACAAACCTGGGTTAGTTTAAATTGTTAAACTTTTAGGTGCTGGTGGTTGTTAAGTGCCGTTGAGTCAGTTCCAACCCATATCAGGTTTCTGAGAAGTGGCTGGTGAGCTTGAACCACTGACCTAGTGGTTCAAACGGACTTTGTGTTCCAGTGCATTGATCCATAGCACCACACAGCAGGTTAGTTGTTGGTAAGTGCTGTGGAATTGGTCCCAACTCACATTTTGTCACTAGGGCTTCCTTTTCACACCAGGTTGTTAAATGTTGTAGACTCTGTTTTGACTCCTTGTAGAGAAGTTTCCAAGGCAAGGCTGATGAAGCACCAACCTTGCATTCAATAGGCCAGTGATTATCCTACAGCTTTACACCATAGGAGTTCCACGTGAGCAAAGATTCTAGAAGCTAAGTAAAAATTTTAAAATTACAATGAAAAAAAACAGTTTATGGCAAGTACTGCAGTAATGCATTTTGAAAGGTGTATAAACCTATGAAGAGGCTTCAAAAGGTTTGTTTAAAATGGAATAATAATCTAAAAATAAAAATCTATAAACTATTTTCCTCAGTATAAACTCCATCAAATTCAAAGCACTTTGATAAGTGATACCAGCCATTTAGTTCATTCCTAAATAATTGCCTAGGGTTTCTTGGTGTGTTTCTGTATAATCAACACTGGATTGTGAACCTCAAGGTCGGCAGTTCAAACCCATCAGCTGCTCCTCAAAAACCCTATACAAGATTGCTATGAGTCGGAACCTACTTGGCAGTTTAGCAACAAGCAACTGACTGTCCTGAGGACTTAACCAGTGCAATGCAGTCTTTTTTACATTATTAACTAAAGAAAAACAGGTGCTCTTTAAAGATTTTTTAAGATTAGGAAACAAAAAAGATGTCAGAAGGAGCCCAATATTGACTGTAAGGTAGATATCTAATGACTTTCCATTGAAATTTTTGTAAAATTGCCCTAGTTTGATGAGAAGAATGAGCAGGAACATTGTTGGGGGCAGAAGGGCTCTCTGGTGAATCTTCTCACATTTTTCTGTTGAAGCTTTTGCTAACTTTTTAAAAAACACTCCTATAATAACTGATCCTGTAAAGATTTACAGCCTCGGAAACCCTGTTACAGGGACGCTATGACTTAGAACCGACTCCACGGCACATAACAACAACAACAACAACAATAAGCAGGTATTGTTCTTCTTTGGCCTTCCAGAAAGTCAACAAGGAAGATGCCTTGAACATCCTCAAAAACCTGTTGCCATTACTTTGCCCTTGACCAGTTTATTTTTTTTTTTTTCTGATTGGACAGCTTCCACCTCTTGGTAGCCACTTCCGTGATTGTGGTTTGTTTTCAGGATTCTACTGGTAAAGCCATATTACATCTCCCGTTACCATTTTTCCAAGAAATGCTTGAGAATCTTGTTCCTACTTGTTTAAAATTTCTATTGGCAGCTCTACTCTTGTCTGTAGCCGATCTGGGCACAAGAGTGTTGGCACCAATTAAACAGAAAGTTTGCTCAACTTTAGTTTTTCAATCAGAATTGAGAAGTGTATGGTGTTAGCTATTATTTCAGCTGTTGTTAGAAACAATTGTTTCCTTGTAAATTGAAGTGATGGTCTACTGCTGAGGGCTTCATCTTCAACTTTATCTCATCCCTTTAAAATAAGTTACCTGTGTGTAGACTGCTGATACCCTTGGTGTACTGCCCCTATAAACTTTTCATATAGCATCAGTGATTTCACCATTTTTCCATCCAAGATTCACCATAAATTTGAAAATTGTACTTGCTTCAGTTTTACCAGAATCCATGTTGCTCTTTTCATAATAGGAGCTATTTTCATACTGACATTTCTTAATCTTTATTAGTGCCTCAAACTAAATCCTGTTCAGCTATGTTATAACAAAATTCTATGAGTTTATTTTGGTGCAAGGATTTTTTTTGAAATCCATACATAGTTTTTCATAATATGCACTTTTCATGAACTTTTTGATGTACTTCCTAAAATTGTTGTTGTTGTGAAGTGCCGTCGAGTTGATTCTGACCAATAGCTACCCTGTATAGGGTTTCTGAGGAGCACTTGGTGAGCTTGAACTGCCAACTTTGCAGTTCAAATGGCTTTGCAGTCTGGTGAATTAACCCACAGCACTACATCAGTTAAATTGACCTTAACCTAGCATTTCAGCAGCTTTGTTATGCTAGGATGCTCATTACAAGGTTCAATCCCTATTGCTATTTCATTGATACCAGCTGATAAGCGTTACTGAGAGTTAAGGATACTGTATCTCCATGAATTATGTTGTTTTTGAGAAAGATGGCAGTAATATATTTTATACTGAATTATGTTGAATATAATGATGATGATAAAATGAAGGATTCACATATGAACAAACTTTAGGAAGATACTGCTTTGAAAAGAGTACAGGGTTGTAGAATCTAGATAATGCTGGAATTCTAGCATTAACTTCTGTAACTTTTATTATTTTGTTATCTTTGTTCTGTTTTTTTCTGACATCTTTTTATTCTTTAATGACATCTTCAAATATGACCTTATTCTTTAGCTCTTTTTTCTTAAGATATTATCAAATAATAAAAAGATGTCAGAAAAAAACAGACCAAAGACAACACCATAACAAAACAATAATAATCATAGAAAGCAATTTGGAAGCCAATGGTCTTGAGTAAAACAAACTGCGCAATTATATTTCAGTGTAGCAACAGGAGAATGTACTCTTGGACTAAAAAACCAAGTGTGAACCCCTTAAAATTGCTGGAGATAAATAATTCAGCACCTGTAATTCTGATCATAAAGAAAAAATCATAAATTTTAGTGTGTGAAGAAAAAGTATCATCTGCACTTTGCTGTCAAAGTAAAATTGAAAACATGAAATTGAAGTAAAAAGGAGCCTAGTACTCATTAAAACTATGCATGAAGAAAATGTGCTTAATAAACATTTGTTGAATGGATTCATCAGGATAAAAATCGATTAAAAAGAGTTTATGAAAATCCATTAATAAATAATACCAATTCCATTTTATTGGCTGTTGTTAGGTGCCATCAAGTCCATTCAAACTCATAGCAACCGTGTGCACATCATAATGAAACACTGCCAGGTCCTATGCCAGCATCATAATCATTGTTAAGCTTGAATCCACTAATGCTGCCATTGTGCCAATCTATCTTATTGGGGTCTTCCTCTTTTTTGTTAAGTCTCCACTTTACCAAGCATGATGCCCCTCCTGAAAATACACACAACGTATGAGAAACAAAGTGTAGCCATCCAGGCTTTTAAGGAGTGTTTTGGTTGTACTTTTTCCAACACAGATTTATGTTCAGGTATTTCTGGCAGTCCATCTTTGTGTGGCGCTGTGGGCTAATGCATCAGACTGCAGAGTCATTTGAACTGCAAAGTCAATAGTTCAAACTCACCAGCTGCTCCTTGGAAACCCTTTACAGGGTCGCTATGGGTCAGAATCGACTCAATGGCACTTAACAACAACAACAAATGGTAACTTTAATATTCCTCTCCAACAACATAATTCAAGTACCTCAATTTTTTCCCACTCTTCCTTGTTCACTGTCTATGTTTCCCATGTATATGAAACTATTGAGAATACCATGGCTTGGGTCAGGCGTACCTTAGTCCTCAAACTTAATACCTTTGCTCATGAACACTTTAAAGAGGTTCTGTGCAGCAGATTTGAGTAATGCAATACAACAGTTGATTCTTTACTGCTGCTTCCATGAGTGCTGATGGTTGATCCAAGCAAAATGAAATCTTTCACACCTTTAGTCTTTTTTTCCATTTATCATAATGCTACTTATTGGTCTGTTGTTGTTATTGTTAGGTGCCACTGAGTTGGTACCAGCTCATCGCAACCCTGTGTACAACAGAACGAAAAACTGCCAGACCTGGGCCAATCTCACAATCGTTGATATGTTTGAGTCCATTGATACTGCCACTATGCCAGTCCATATGGTTGAGGGTATTCCTTTTATTCGCCGACCCTCCATTTCACCAAACCCCGTATCTTTCTCCAGTGACTGGTCCCTCCTCACAATATGCCCTAAGTAGGAAAAACGAAGTCTGAACATACTGGTTTCCAAGGAGCATTCAGGCTGTACTTCTTCCAACACAAATCTGTTTGTTCTTTTGGCAGCCAATGGTACTTTCAGTATTCTCCTCCATAACTCAAATGCATCAATTTTTCTATGGTCTTCTTTATTCACTATCCAAATTTTGCATGTATATGAGGTTATTTGAAATACCATGGTTTGGGTCAGGATCACCTTAATCCTCAAAGTAACATTTTTGCCCTTGAACACTTTAAAGAGGTCTTGTGCAGCAGTTTTTCCCAATGCAATAAATACATCTTTTGATTTCTTGACTGCTGTTTCCATGAGTGTTGATGATTGATCTGAACAAAATAAAGTCATTGACAACATTCTTCAGATTTTTTTTATCCTTTTCTCTGTTTATATGGATGTTATTTATTGGTCCAGTGGTGAGGATTTTTGTTTGTTTACATTGAGGTCCACTCTATACTGAAGGTTGTTGTCTTTAATCTTCATCAGTAAGTACTTTAAGTCCTCTTAGCTTTCAGCAAGCAAGTTTGTACCATCTGCATATCACAGTTTTTAATGAGTGTTCTCCAATATTGATGTCACATACTTCTTTATATGATTGAGTTTTTTGTATGTTTTGTTTTTAAATGTTTTATTTTGAATTACGTGATAGTTTACATGGGAGAACTTTAGATTTACATTCATCCTATTATATATCATTTCATTGCCATGGTTACAATCTTCCATATGATTGAGTTTTACAGAGTATATTTCAGCATGTAGGTTGATAAAGTGTGGAGAAAGAATACAACCCTGTCACTCACCTTTCTTAATTTTAAAACATTCATTGTCCCCTTGTTCTGTTTGAATGACTGCCTCTTGGTCTAAATATAGGTTCTTCTTGAGCACAAAGTAAATATTTCAAAATATATTCATTTTCCACAAATTTTCCATAACTTGTCATGATCCACACTGATGAAAACCTTTGCATAGTCAATAAAGGACAGATAAACACCATTCTGTTACTCTCTGCTCTCAACTAAGATCCATCTAATGTCAGCGATGATAGCCCTCATTCCACATTCTTTTTCTGAATCCAGCTTGAACATCTGGCAGTGCCCTGTCAGTATCCTTTTGTGGCCATTTAAAAATTATTTTTCAAAAGATTTTACTTGCATGTGATATTAATGATATTGTTTGATTATTTTCACATTTGGTTTGGTCAGTTCTCTTTGGAATGGACACACATACAGATCTCTTCCAATCACTTGACCAGGCAGCTAACTTCCAAATTTCTTGTTATAGATGAATAAGTGCGTCTAGTGTTTCATCACTTGAAACAATCATCACTTGTTGAAATATTTCAGTTTGTATTCCATCAATTCCAGTAGCTTTGTCAATGTTTTCATTGCACCTTAGACTTCTTAATTCAGTCCCATTGGTTCTCCATCATATGGTATCTCTTGAAATAGTTAAATATAATCCATTTGTTTTTGGTACAATGATTCTATGTATTCCCTTCCATTTATTTTGATACTTCCTGCATCATTCAATGTTTTGCCCATTGTGTTTGTTGTTTGGTGCTCTCAAGTCATTGTTGACTCATAGTGAACATGTATAATGTTCCCAAGGAGTGACTGGTGGATTTGAACTAACTATGTCATACAAATTTGTATTCTTGTGGTCATACAGAAATATGGGTCATTTCCCCCATAGAATCCTCCAATATAGCAAGTCAATGGTTGATTTTTTTTGTTTGTTTGTTTTGTTATTATTCAGTTCTTACAGCTTGAAAAACACTGAATATGCTTATCCTTGTTAATTTTCTAAATTCAGGTCATTGCACTTTCATTATAATACTTGACTATGTCTTCGTTATCTATTATGCTGGGTTTTGCCTTAAACGTTTATTTTATCAGCGATTAGTACTGCCACTCCTGTTTGTTTTTTATTACAATTAGCTTGGTATATTTTTTCCCATCCTTTGACTTTTAATCTGTTTTTGTCTGTGTGTGAGATGTGTCTCTTGCAGACAGCATATTGAAGGATCTTGTTTTCTTATCCATTCTGCTACCCTCCTTCTCTTAACTGATACATTTAATTAGGTTACATTCAGTGTAATTATCGGTAGGTATTGATTAATTGCTGCTATTATGTTTGGTTTTTTTGTGGTGTTGCTGCTTTCTTTGTTCTATGTGTCTTCCTTTGCTGAGTTCATGCTTTTTGTGCTCATTCTTGTGAGTTTCCTCATAATTGTAATGTTCTTCTTGGATTTTCATTTTCTTGGTACGTTGTGAAGTGTTAATTTTCATTGAGGTTACCTTATAGTCCAGTAACTTTTCCCTCCATTTGTTGTTGTTGTTGTTAAGTGCCGTCGAGTCGGTTCCGACCCATAGCGACCCTGTACAGGGTTTCCGAGGGTGTAAATCTTTACAGGAGTAGAAAGCCTCATCTTTCTCCCGTGGAGCGGCTGGTAGTTTCGAACCGCTGACCTTAAGGTTCGCAGCCCGATTCGTAACCACTACGCTACCAGAGCTCCATTTAGTGCAGCCTATTTTATCCTGTAATCTACCTGACCTTCTCGCCATATGGATCTCTGTTCCTATGTGTATACCTTCTTTTATATTGTAACTATTTTGATCATAGACTGACCTCCCAAATTCTCTGTGTTTGTTCTCATAGTTTTGTTCTGTTCTCAACTCTTCCTTCTGTTGATTTAGTTCTGAGAGGTGCTGCCATGTATGTCAATCTCTGGTTGTTGTCTGTTCTTGTTGGTTCTCAGTCCATAGAACTCCCTTTAGGATGCTTTGTAGCGCAGGGTTGGTTTTGGCAAATTTCTTTAGCTTCTGTTTATTCTGGAATGGTTTGATTACACTACTGTATTTGATTGATAGCTTTGCTCAATAAAGGATTCTTGGTTGGCATTTTTTTTCTTTCCAGGTTTTATGTATGTCTCCCCATTGCCTTCTTGCGTGGATTGTTTCTGCTGAGAGATCTGAGCTTAATATGACTTGCTTGCCTTTGTATGTAACACTTCTCTTTTCCCTAACTGCTTTCAGGAGTGTCTCCTTAGCTTTGATTTTGGAGAGCTTGATTATGATATGTCTCGGTGATTTCGTTTGAGGTCTTCCTGGTGTTTATTGAGCTTCTTGAATGTTCATCTTTTCACTTTTTAGGATGTTAGAGAACTTTTCTTCCAGTAGTTTTTCAACTATTTCCTCTGTGGACTTAAGTGATTCTTCTTGTTCTGGAATGTCTATAATTCTTAAGTTATTCTTCTTCATGTTGTCCAACATGAATCTTAGACATTCTTCAGATTTTTTAAAATCTTTTTTTCTGTTTGTTCTTCTATCTAGTGGTATTGAGAGATTTGTCTTCCAGCTCACTAGTTCTGCCTTCTATGTTTTCTGTTCTACTCCTTTGCCCTTTCAGTGTATTGTCTATTTCTGATATTCTATTATTGATCGTTTGGACCTCTTTCTGTGGATTTTGAATTGTTTTCAGTGCTGTAGCTATCTTATTGGATTATTCCTGTAACACTTTCCTGACTTCTTATTTTTCTCAACTCCATTGTAAAGTGTTTTGAAACATTTTATAATCATTTTTCTGGATTCCTTTTCAGACATTTCCAAGACCTGCCCTCCTTCCAGAATGTAGTCCAGTTCTACCTCTAGGTTATTTGTCTCAGACATTTTATCTTGTTTTTGGACATGTGCTGATATGGTCATCTGCTTTTGCTTCTTGAACATGTTTAGTGTTTATCTGTGGCCTTAATACTTAATTGAGTATGTGTTTTGGTATTTTTTATGCTTTTGATTGCCTCCAGGAAGATGTGACCAGGATGTGGGCTTCTCTTTACACTCTTTTTAGTGCTTAACTCAGAGTAACTTTCAAAGGTGTTGTCTGCCTCCCTGGTATATGGCAGTTTGGTATTGGTTCTTGCCTGGAATTTGGTCTTTTATAGAATGTGATTGTAGCTTGGCTATATGGCAGCAGTTACTGTCTCTTCTTGGGTAATACAGGGAGAGAATGAGTCCCCCAAAGGTGTATTGGGGAGCATAAAACAGCAAAACAGCAACAACAAGAAAACAACAACAACAACAAAAAAAACTAGATTGGATACTGTAGTCTATAATCACAGAAAAGGGAGAGGAGGGAGAGAAGAAAAAAAAAAATCTGTAGCCCAATATAAGTATGATTTTAATGTCCTCTTTCAGCTTGTTGCCTTCAAAGCTGTCTGATCATTTTCAAGATGCCACTGTTGGTTGTTATGCTGTGCCTTATAATTTAATTTAATTTTAGGCCTGTTTTGTTTTTAAACTGTCTTTCCCTCTCTACACCCCTTTTTCTGGCCTTTTCCATATTAAAAAACAAAACAAAACACACACACACAAAACAGTTCAGGGTTGGCTCTTGGGCTGAGATTATCCATGAGAATGCGTGGCAGAAGAACCCACCAGTGGTGGGAGTGGGGGTGTCCACTAGCTCAGGCACCCCCTCTAGTCACCAGAATGGAGGAGCACAAACAATGGGGGTGGTGAACAGATACCCCCCCCCCCCCAAAAAAAAAAAAAGAAAGAAAAATCAGAACAAAGCAAAACCGCCAATGTGTATTGTCCACCTTTGCTCTGAAGTGCCAGTGGTGTTTTTCCATGGTGTTCCTTCTCCCCTGCTTGGTCTTGCTGTGTGGTCTTGCCCAAGTTGTCAGCTCTGGGCTGCGGAGCCCGGCAGATTCAAAAGTATGATTTTTTTTTACTTCCACTACAAGTTCCACTAGCTATAAGCCTTCAAACTTTTTAAATATTCCTATCCATGTGGTTCCAAGTTTTGGAGCTCTGCCCTGAATCTGCTTTGCCTGGTATTCTGTGGTATTGCTGACATCGAACCTCACTGCACCTCCACCCTAGCCACCATCAAGCCCACCTCTCGACTATATCTTCTTGAACTGCCCTTTCAAATGTTCTAGTCAGCTCTTTTACCTCCTAATGCCTTCCATTCACTATAGTATCCATCACTGTAGGATCTCTATGCTGGATAGCAAGTATTAGAATCTCTCTTCTGTCTTGTCTTCTTAATGAACTTTTGCTTTCTTCCTGTATGATGTTCTTGATGTCATCTCACAACTCTTCTGGTCTGTGATCATTAGTGTTTTTTGCATCAAATCTCTTCATTCGATGATTTCTAATTTCAGGTAGGATATGGACAAGATCAAATTTTGACTCTCATGGACTTGTTTTAATTTTTTTCAGTTTAGCTTAAACTTGCATATGAGCATTTGATGGTCTGTCTAGTCCATAGTCTGCCCTGGCCTTGTTTTGGCTGATAATTTGGAACTTTCCCACTGTCTCATCGCACAGATGTAGTCAATTTGATTTCTGTATATGCCATCTAGTGAGGTCCATGTGTATATTCATCTTTATGTTGTTTTAAAAAGATACTTGCAACGAAGAAGTCATTGGTCTATCAAAATTCTATTTCATTGTCTACAGTATTATTTCTATTACCAAGAGTCTGTTTTCCTACAAATAATGTTTATTCTTTGTTTTCAACCTTTGCATTCCAATCACCAGCAATTGTAAATACATGTTGATTGCATATTTGATCAACTTCAGACTGAAGAATTCTTCAGTTTTATCATCAATGGCCTTAGTAGTTGATGTGTAATTTATTTAATAGGACTATTAACTGATCTCCCTTATAGCATATAGATATTATCCTATCACAGACAACAGAGTACCTCATGACAGATCTTGATATGTTCCTTTTGATAATGAGTGTAACGCCATTCCTCTTCAATTTTTCATTCCTGGCATAGTAAACCATATGATTGACAGATTCAAAATTGCCAAGACCAGTCCATTTCAGTTCACCAATGTTTGGTTATTGAACTTTCTGCCTTCAATTTCATTTTTGACAACTTACCATTTTCCTAGATTCATGCTTCATACATTCCATGTTCTCATTACTAATGGATTGCCTACAGCTGTTTTTCCTTATTTGCCCCATTAGAAGTTTCGTAAAGCTTTACTCCATATGTGCCATCACAATCAATTATACTTTGAGGTGGCAGCTCTTCCCCAGTTGTATTTTTAGTGCTTGCCAACTTGAGGGATTCATCTTCAGCCCTGTATCTGACAATATTTAGGTGCTATTCATCATGTTTCAATATTCAATATATAGATGCTATCTGACAGTCTTCTACTGCTATTCATAATGTTTTCATTGACTAAACATTTGGAAGTAGTCTGCCTCTCTTCCTTCCAAGTCTGTCTTAGTTTGGAAACTCAGCTGAAACCTATTCCCCATGGGTGTACCCTGTTCATTTTTAAAAATACCGGTAGCATAGCTTCCAGAAGCATCACAGCAACACGCAAGCCACAATGGTATGATAAAATGGCCAATGAATAGTGGTTATTTTATTTAGTGTCTGCTTAAACCAAACCTCCACAGACATGCCTTCTTATGCCACCCTTTCTGAAACAGTCCTCTGTTTTGATCTCTTCATCGAAAATATAATTACTTGACATTATATAAACTGTTACACTTCAAATAGTTTATTTTCCCTCTTCCACTATAATATGAGCATAATGTGGACAGCGAGTTTGATTGTTTAATATTTTTATCTCCTTTACCTATAATAGTTTTGTTGTTGTCTGCTGTCTAGTTGCTTCTGACTTATAGTTATACTGGTGTGGTGCTGTGGGTTAATGCGCCTGTCTGCAAAGCCATTTGAACTGCAAGGTTGGAAGTTCAAACTCACCAGCTGCTCCTTGGAAACCCCTCCTTGGAAACCCTATACAGTGTCACTTTGGGTCAGAACTGACTCAATGGCACTTCACAACAACATACTACAGGAAGAAAACTGCCCCGTAGGGTTTTGTATGGGGCTGGAATCCTTATGGTAGCAGATAACTAGGTCTTTTCTCCCATAGAGTGCCTGGTGGGTTCAGTTAGCAACCAAGCACTTAACATTGTACCACCCAACCATGGTTCCTTATTTCTAGGACAGTGATAGTGAGATACAAAGTTTAAAAAATATTTGTTGAATGAAGAAATGAATTTATTAAATATTTTTAAAGAATTACTATATAAAATGTAATAAATATTCTTTTCAGTAAAGGAAAGCATATATTTGTGGTGGGACTAGCTTCTTTGCTTTATTAAACTTGAGCTGTTAAATAATTGTGCGTTTTTTTAATCTTATTATTGTAGTGAGAAAAAAAAATATTTTCTAAGTCAGTCAACTAGTATGTTTTGGAGAAACATTTAGTACAGTATGTGTAGGGAGAGAGTTAAGAGATCTGACCATTAAATCATTCTCTTTAAAGTTCAAATTTTAATAAAATAGTAAGCTTACTGATGTTGCTTTTAATTGGGGAAAATAATCAAAGCAAAATATGTTGAGAGAATAAACAAGAATGAGGACCATAAAGTACAGTTGATTGTTGTAGTTGAGATTATTCTGTTAACACTTGGATAAACAATAATACTCTGCTCATTGTTACAGTTTGGCACTGTGTCCTTGCTCTTTGTATTGAATGGGCATTTCATAGAGAGAGACTTCATTCTCATGAAGTGAGAATGGTTTCTCTTCATTTCCCCTGTGGTTAAGACCAAATTTATCTTATCACTAGATACGTTGGAAAAGTGAATGTGTAACAGAGCAAAGCATCAGTAGCTTTGTTGCATTGGGTATTGAATTTAGGGCCCTAAATGAAATCATCTCTGCCTCTGTTGGAGCTAACTTCTGAAACTAGAATTGAGAGATTGCATCCTTTGGAGAGTTGGCAGAAATGTTCATTGTGATTCTATACCAAGTTCATAGGGATAACAGAACTGCACACTTTTCAAAGGTGTAAGGTTTAGACTCCTTTCTCTCTCTGTATGTAACTAACTTCTTTGCTTTATTAAACTTGAGTTGTTTATGTATATATGTAATAGGCGTCATTATGACTATTACTAGTGAGACAATGACAGACGTTATGTGAGATTTAGTCTGCCATAGTCAAAATGTATGCATGATAAAAAATTATTAAATAGGATGTGTAAGAATTAAAATTGTTTTTTCATTATTCAGATAATGAAACAAATAAAACAAACCCGAAGGTGGTTACCAGTGAGCATACTAGACTGCTTGTGGGTTCTCTTTACGTTTCAGTCCTAGAAAGGAGTTTTCCCTGATGGGCTGACTTCTCTTGGCTTGATGCCTCAAAAGCAAATAGCTTTCTTGAAATTCAAACAGCCTGGTTTTTTTTTTTCTTTTTTTCTTCCTGCAGGTCTTTCAGTAAGAATCCTCTGTTTCCCCAACAGTAACAGTTCTGGGTTGCTCAGCATGTCTTTTCAAGTAGGAATATTCCAACAGTGAAAGGTCTTGGTGGGTCTCAGGATGCTACCTAAGCCCCCATATTCTGTAATTGCTTAACAAGAAGCCTATTTCCCTGGGCAAATTCTAACTCCCCTTTTAGAAAATCCAATCAGTTAGAGACTCAAGGCAGGCTTGCAAGCTTTTTGTAATTATAATTCCCAATGTTTCCTTCGACTACACATATATGCCTGGTCTACAACAGTAGTCAGGGGAAACCAAGACAATCAAACATATAAAAAAATGTTTCCACTCCTTTACCTTTTCAGCCTATGTCTTGCTCCCTGTATCTACTAACAGAAAACCATTGTCCCAAGGTTGTGTCTAAATCTTCATAATACTATTGACTTACCTTTGTATAATATATAAGAAATTTTACTCTAAAGGATTAGTAAGTAGAACCAGAAATGAAAAACTGAAAGCTCCAGAGTTAGTACTTATTTGGCTCCTTAAGAAACTTCTAGAAAAGATAATATTGCAGTATTTCTAAAACTTTCAATGATCTTTTTCAATCAGCATCCCCAATGATTTCATGTTAGTTGCCACATTTTATACATATAGCATATTGTCATTTATCCTCTAGCTTCTATATGTAGTACAATGTTTAGAGGTATATGACAACATTTTCATTATAAATTTATTTCATAATACTGTAGTTGAGAAAATTTGCTTGATTAAAAATTGTGTCAGTGGAAGGCAGCTGAAAATGAAGAAAACATAACTAGTATGCTAGATTTAGTTGCTCTGACAATTGTACCTTTTATGGAAAAGCATTTAATTGATGCTCATTAAATAACTGGTTTTATGTACATATTAATTTCCAAATATTCTGAGTTTTTATTTGTTTAAGAAGAAGCAATGACTTCTGTGGGTTCTGTAGAGAAGCAAAAACAGTGAAGATAT